>NW_027094093.1:34940180-35190180 GCF_029207755.1 Chamaea fasciata
CTCTCAGCACTGCCAGTGGAGTGACTTCTGTAACTCCAAAGGAGGGCAGGTGGGGAGTAGACAAGCACTCAGGATCATTGTTGAACGGTCTCAGCTCAGCGATCATGCAATCACAAGCCTAATTGTAATCAAATAAGTAATCCAGGCCCCAACCCATACACCACAAAAGGGTGTAATTAGCATTAAACAAGTACCGGGTCCTATCAGGTATAACAGAAGATAAGCATGGACTAATGTTAAGCATACACTCACCTAACCTATCTCAATGTACTTCAGAGCAGCAGCCTTAAATCTCTCCTGTGAAAAGCGGATTGCTTGAGTGTGGATTCTAGGAGGTAGCAAACCCCGGGGTGTAAACAAGTTTAGGTGTTTAACATGTACAATTGTAGGCAGAAATATGGAAAATGAAGAAAAGCAGTGTGCTTAAACCAGCCTAAATTCCCCTGGGGACTATGTATCAGTGCACAAGACACCCCGTGGTTCATTCTGTCCTACAGGAAGTGTGAGGTGGCTCAATGCATTGTTTCTGCTTGTTGAAACAGGAACAATCCCTGTGTGAAGGTCTGCCCTGTGGGCAGGAGCTATTCACAACAATAAGGGCTGGTGTGGCTAAAGCCCTTGGTGCCCAAGGGACAGCCCAAGGCCAGATTGGATGGGGTTTGGAGCAGCCTGGTCTAGTGCAAGGTGTCCCTGCTCATGGCAGGGGGGCTGGAACTGGTTTTGAGGTCCCTCCTAACCCAATTCTATGACCCACAGAAGCAAACAAATAAGTCATGCCCACAGGTGCCCAGAACCCCTGATTCAAGATATCTCGAGAACTCCAGAATACGAAGAGGGGGCAGAGATCCTGTGTCCTACAGCATTTCAATTGCTGGCTTTCAAAATTACTTATTAATGAAAAATCAAGTGTCTTAAACCAGGTAGAAATTAACCAGGAAAAACAGACTATGAGAGAACAGCAACTTACTATCAGCACAGTGGAGAATACAGCAATATATGTTAACTACTGATTGCAAAAGACATAAACTATCAAACTGTTCCGCACAGCCAGGGTAAGGACTGCAGAATTAAACATTAATGCTAAGCTGCTTAAGATGAATGCTGCGACTCCAGATTGTGTACATTAGAGAGGTTGACAGAAGACTAATTTCTAAAGGAGAAAATGTTTTAAAAATTAAGCACAGCCATCAATAAATCAACCAAGCTTAAAATAAAAATAGGGGTTTGGATGTATTCTGACATTTGAATATAATGTAGCTGTAAGAATAAAGGTTTTAGAGAACCATGTTCTAAAGTAGTCAACTATTTCTTTCACTTAATATCTTTATTCCGGAGATAGTGTTTAAAGAATTGTAACCAATGGTATAGTTCATGGATTTATATCAAATTTCATATGGTACTAATGCTACAGTAATAATTTCTTGCGGAATATATATACACCAGTGCAGATATTCAGAGTGCTTTACCAGCATTATTTAATGACAGGCACAATGGCCCTTTGAGGTGAGTATTGTAGGGATGGAAAAGCTGAGGCATGGCAAGATAGTCCTTAAAGCTACTTCGTGAATAAGCAGAAGGGTAAGAATTAGAATTTAAGAGGACTTAGTTCCTCAAAATGACTGGGGATCGTCTCTGCACAATGCTTTTCAAAAGTGATTAAATTCTTAAAATGCTTTCATTCCAAATGCAAATAACACATGTGGGCTCTAGCCCACTCTGATGTCTCTGGCCTAAACTGTTTCTTTTCACTGCTCAGGGCTAGATCCTCAAAGAAGCTTTGTAATCTGGCCCCTTTTAACCAAGTGCTTACATCTATAAGACGCACAAACTTTAAGCACCTGCACTAATGCCTCTGGGGATTAAAGCCATACAGTTCAGCACCTTAAAAGAGTGAGCTGCAAATTTAAGTTTTAGTGTCATATACTGCTCGAGACAATTAATTTTTAATAGAAAAGGCATTGGTTTTGACACACTTCCTCCAGCACAAAAAAATTAAGTTCTCACCGGTCCAATACTTTTACTTATGGGCTCACCAAGCTCGTTCTGTCTGGGATTTGGGTAATGCCCAGGTGTTTTCGACATCACCCAAACAAAAGATGTCTGAGGATCTTTCTCCTGCTGGGCTGAGCCGCATCCTTGGGGACTGGGGAAATTCCCGAGGGAAATTCCTGTTGTTGGGTAGTTAGACCCGGGTTGGTGCAATTGTTCACTCAAAGCCTTAAGGTGAATTGTTTGAACAAAACAAGGTGAACAGAAGAAGAGGAAGGGTGAGATGATGAGTTTTCAGGTACAGCACAGCTTCCCTTTTATCTTATGGGCCTCGACTCCAGGCTGCTCTTCATTATAATAATGAAAAAGTGTGTGTATATATATATATATATATATATATATATGTATAAACAAAAAATGTCATTTAGTTATCTGTTTTCACAAGTAAAATGTGGTTTTTGCCTTTTTACACTTAGTCCACTAATGTATCAACTGAATATGTCTGTCTGCATTTCTTAAGCAGCTCTCAACCTGGTACCTAAGCAAGCATATGGGCTCTAGCAGGCACTGAGAGCTGCCTCGAAGGCACTCACTTCTGTGCCTTGAGTTTTGATTACAGCAAGCAGACATTATTTCTGATGTCTTGATTTAATTGTGGTTTTAATGATGAAATGTTGCATTTGGTTGATTTTTCTTCTGTTTTACTTCTCCCTGAGAATTAAAACAGCAGAGAAGTGTGCCTTTTCCTCTGACTTGCAACTTGAGCAATTAATTTATTTCCTCTTTAGGTAAGATTTTTTTTCACAGCTTGTATCTTGCATTTGAGAAGACTTTGCTTAAAAATTGAATACTCTTACGTTCCCACTGCAAGATGCCCCAAGAGTGACAGACCTGGCAGACAAGATGACAGTAGCTGTCTTTAGCTCTCCATGGAGATAAAAACCAAGAAAACACAGAGTCATTCTGCTCTTCAATCAGAGATGAAAAATGCAATTCAACAGTACATGAAATTGAGCACTTCAGGGATGATTTTATTCACTGGCTCGTCTAGAGGATGATCAGCTGTGTTGGAATTTACAAGTTTCTTGTTTAATATTCAGCAATTTTAATATTCAGTAAACTCTAGTCTAGTTTAGGGTTATTAGCATGGCTGCTTAGATCCTTTCAGTACTCCTCCAGCATTCATGGAGCTGCTGGTGTTTGCAGTGATCCTTACAGTAATCACTAATATTTGATTAAAAAAAAAAAGAAGAAATTTCTCTTTTGATCAGGGATTCACACTGATGTGAAGAGCTGTGTTTCCATGTTAAATGCAAAGTGTTTGCCTTTGACCGATGAGCAACTTTTTTTTCTTTCCTGTTTTGTGGTAAATTCTTTGTACTTGAAATGAGTTCCAAATCAAAGTAAGTAAACAAAAGTCAGACGCTGAAGTGAAACAAAACAAAAATATTCAATTGAAGACTATCAAACTGTACTGCTGCTGCATTTCAAGATACATTGATAATATTATTCCAATGTATTCTATTTTATTCATATTTCAATATTGCACTGAATTTCCTACCAACAGAACATGTTAGTTCCTTTAAAAACCTCTGTGTCAGTCTGATGGGATGCTCTGTGTCTTGCCTGTTGCAATCTGGAGGACAGTGATTAGCAGTAATATTCTGAAGGTGGAAACTCCTCTCCTGGGAGCTTTGCCTGGCACGCGTGACCTGCCATATGGCTGCGTGTCCAGATGATCACCGTGCTGCACCTGGATTTCAGGATATCTGTTCCTCAGTACAAAGAGCTCTCCCATGTCTTTCTCGGTGCAGGAATGTCAGCAGAGAAAAGTGACCAGCAAGGCTCCCACTTTTCCTGTTCGTTACAGATGTTTGCAGTGAGCTGTGGCCCACAGCTGCTTGTGGAGCATGGGCTCTGTTGAACAATTCTCTGGGATGTTCCCAGCTGCAGGCCCTAATTAGACTGAGTATAGCCATGGCTGAGCATACCTCTAGTTAACCTATGAATGAATGGAAATATTTCCAGGCTGCCATGCCCTACTTGTGCCCTGTAAATGACAGGACAAAGTTTGGACGCTCAGCTGCTTTCTGCCCCTCGACCTCATTTCCACGAAGGGAAACCTGAACGTGCACTTTGGAATGGAGTTAAAGAGAATCCCATTCTGTAGTATGAAGGATGAGGAGAGCCAGGTCCTGGGCACAGCAGCACTATCAGCTTCTTAGTGATCTTTTGCCAGTTCTGGGTTTCCACGAGGCAATCACAAAGCTCTCTGTGCTCCATAAAGGTGAGATCTGCTGGGACCATCCTGTGCAAGCAGCACGGTGAGCTTCGTCCTAGAGCAGGTCCAAAATACAGATTTATGTTACACTTGAGTGTAAAGGACACCAGGAAACCTAGAGGTTGTCCCTTCTTTTCTTGGCTGTGTCTGGTCAATCCCTGCTATCTCAATCTGCTCAGCAGTGATGGTGCAGTGCCAGACACGAATCCAGCAAGTGAGATGTTGTCCCAGTGTGTCGCATCCTCTGTACAAGCCTCAGCCATCACCAAGCAGAGGCAGTTTCACGACATATGCAGAAACAGAAGGACTTAGGAGGAGGACAAATAGGAATATTTCAAAGAAATTTTCGTGATTTTATCTTGTTTTTCTTTTCAGGCCTAAATCTATCTGTAGGATCCACACCTGGCAGTGTAATTAGCCAAAGTCTGCAGCAGTAGTCACTTAAGCTACAGGGTTTCTGAGGGCTGAATGTTTCTCAGCCTCCTCAATCCATCTTTGCAAATGTGCAAAAATGGGATTACTGGGAGGCTTTGTATGGGTTGCTTTAGCAGTAATTCCCGAAGAGTTTTTAGAGCTGCTAATCTAAGAGCTTGTCTCCGAAGGCTGATGACTCTTAAATCTATCTTGCAGATTTAAATACCTCACCCCTAATATCCAGCGTTGGGGTTAGAAATGCCACTTACCCTTTCCGTCTCCTCTCTGCTCTTTGAGAAGGATGATAAAATTACCAGGGGAGACAGATAAAGACGAGCAGAAGGGTTAGGAGGAAGGAGACAGACATTTTTCCTTGCTCAGCTCAGCTTGCACTCTAACAGGTATTTACAGTCTCTGGCTCGTGGTGCTTGTACTCAACTGTGTCAATCTGCTTCTATCCACAGGCTGACTGTAGCTAGGAGCAAGATAATTTATCTTTCTTGCTCTTACCCTTGTCTGTGTCCCCACACATTAAGGATGTTTCTCAGGCAGCACAAATATGTGTGAAATCTCTTGATTGCCTTTGCCCCTTGTGAAAAGACATTGTGTGCTCTGTCCTTGACCAGCTATTGTTATGCCTTCGGAGCTGGCTGATGGATTCGCAGAGCACAAGCACAAATTCTGATGGACTGGGGGAAAAAAAAAAGTATATAAATATATAAAAATATATATATGCTCTGTAGTGGAAGGGCAGAGCTCCTGGTGACATTGCCTGCCAGAGAGCTGCCAGTGCTCCGTGAGCTGGGTTTTCATATTTATGAGCTACTTTCTAAACAACTGGTTCCAGGTGCTTATGGACTCTGTGCATCCCTCCTCTGTCTTTCTAAATTCGTGGTTTTAGGTGCTGCTGCCCTTTGAAAAGGTCACTGTTCCCAAAACGATCAGCAGCATCACTGGCACCATTACCCTTACACCAGGTATTCCCAAATCTGCAAAACACACTGCCTCACAGTAATTTCTTACTTGTCAGCTGCAAGGATAAAAATCTGTGATTTTTTTTTCCCTCTTCCTTTCAGTGTGCAGAACTTCTGTGAGCATTTTTCACAATAGCTAATTATTTCTTAGGAAAAGACTAAGACTGAGTAGAGGCTGGGGGAGAGACACAAATTATTTTCAAGTGGTCATGTTCCTCATTCTCTATTTAATTCCTGATACAAATGGAGCCTTCCACAGATATTTTTCAGGTTAAAGAGAATTTTTGGTGCTGGTAGACCTCACACAAAGCTGAATAATGCTGGTTGCAATTTTGTATTCAACATCTCTCAAGTGATAAATATAACATCTTCCATTTTCAGTACCAGAAAAAATATTTGGCTATTACAGAGGAATAATCTGTGAACAAAACTATGACTGTAAACCACCTTTGGGAGACCAGTGTAACATTCTGGAATTGCCTCAAAAAGTTTGTGTTTAAGATTACTGCAGTAGTTTCTGCCATGGAGACTCCTATTCTTCTGGCCCACATGCGTAACCTGTGGGATTGGCAAAAAAAGTCAGATTTCTGATGCATCAGAAAAATTAACTGAAAATCAGAGTGAATCTATGATTATCTTAGCTCTCAAAAGTAGCTATTAAAAAGAATTAGGTCAAGTACAACCAAAGCTAGGAGATAGAAAGACTTTTGTTTTTCCTATATCGATGCCAGTGGAATAATATCATTTTATATCAGGGGAACATCCATCTATCAGTGACTGGAGATTCAAAATCCAAGATTTGATTAAATTAATCATTTTTCTTTGGGGAAAAATGTCTGTGAAGTATCACATAACACAGATATTAGCATGCTTTATGTCTGTGAAATCCTCACTTCTGTCTTTTTCAAATGTATTGGGAAGAGTGTTACAGATTAAGTCCTAACACTGTCTTCAAGAAAATTGAGAGCTAATCTGTATTTTACCACTGTAATCAACAGATTTGTAGAAATACAGAAGTATTGGGAAGCAGAAAAGAAATACCTTTGCAGACCGACAGAATGTACAGGAAAATAATATTGAGGCTGAATAAATTCACCTCCTATTTCAAATGCTTAGTACAAATATTAAACCTTTAATTAGGAGAAAGTCTTGTAAGTTCTGTGCAGCCCCTTTGAACTTTGCAGAATTTTTGTCTGGCACAGGAGCCTCTTCAGGAAGCAATTTTGGAGGGTAGCTGCTGACAAATGATGCTGCGTGCATTCCCAGCAAATCATCTTTACAAAGGTACATCCAGAATCCAAATTAAAGATGAATACAGGGCATAATTAATTCCAAAGCAAAAGCAACAGGAGTATTTGGAATGCTTTTTTTCAGTTAGGCAGGGCGATAATCAAATATATGGCAGCTGAAGCCAAAGAAAAAGAACTAGGATGAGGAGATGTGTATTTAGCAGTGGAAAAGAGGTAACAGATCTGGTGTAAGCTCAAAGAGAAAGAACCAAATGGCTCAGGTCAGCTGCTTATCAGGGAAGTCAAGGCTCACAGCATGAAGGAAGTCTGTGAAATCTTCTTTTTTTACTTTATCCATTGCTGCGACCCTACAAGCTCAAACACGTCTCCACCAGACCGACTGCTTTCCTCTAAGTCAATGAGAAGCTCGTCTAAGTCCTGCGGTGCCTGTGATGCATCACTGTGCTGTTGATTACAGCTGGGTGGATAATTACTGCCTTCAGGGGCCACGGAGACTGGATCTGGAGGGTGCTACAGGCCACAAGAGGATGTCAAGGCAGCAAGAAAGGGCCTGTAGCACTTGCTGGATTTGCAAACAGCTGGAAATCCTGTGTCTGCCAGTGTGTGCCAGAGGTGTGTGTTCCAAAAAATCCACTTATTTAGGTTGTCATGAGAATTCCCTCTGGGAGATTATTAAATTGCATAAACCCCTTGACAGACCTTATTTATTGGTCTGGAGGATGTCAAAGCTCTTGAGCAGGCAGGAATGTCTTGATCCAGGAGCAGTTTTCTTGTTCTTTGGACAGGAACAAAATTCAGCGACCCAAAGAACCCTGAATTTGAATCCAAACTCTCTATGAGTGAGTATATATAAATATACACACAACTTTTCCTCATCATAAATGGTAGAAGGCAAAGAACTTCAGCTGCTGAGACATTCCAGCGCTTTGCTGTTCCCCAGACCAGACCTGAAGAGAGATTCTATTTACAAAACAGCATCAAAGAGAGTGAATCACAAATTTCCGCCCAAACTTTTCATTGTTTTGGAAAAGGTTTGGCAATGCTAAAAATATTTTAACTTCTGTTTGTGGTTTGTTTGTTTGCTCGCTTTCCTCCCCAGTTTTTATTGTAACCTAAAGCTTTTTTCCCCAGTGTTGTTCAGAAATGTTCTGCTTCCCCATCACCTTATCTGGTGTCTGTCAAAAGCCTGTGTTGGTTTCAGATGTATGTGCAGCTCCTGTTGAACTCAATGGCACTCCTTAACCACAGATATTCAATTATCTGCTGCTAATGGCCCATCCATTCTGAAAACACCTATTGCTTTCTCTAAGTATTCTCTTAACTCATCCTAATATTGACCAAATTCCTCTGGAAAAGGTATCTGCTGAGTGTGTATCAGGACGTCACTTCCCAGTGTAGCCTTTCCTTCACGGGATGCTCTCTAAGCCTTATTTCAACAAAATTTTTCTCTGTTCTACAGTGGTGATTCTGTCTGTGCACGAATTGTAGAAAAATGTGCAAAAATTGAACTTCAATGACAACCTTTAGAAAACAGTGTTAAAATTTAAAGTTTATCTGTGGGAGAATCCAGGAAGGTTGTGGGGAACTCCAGCTTGGAACCAAAGTGCCTCCAGCTCTTAAACGGAACAGACAGGATTTTAACATTTCACCCCAAAGGGTGCCAACACCTGTAGGACAGAGCCTTAACGGATTTTTCTGCTACAGAAAAATTAAAAACAGAGCAAATGCTCTTGGGCTTGCAAACTTTTTCAGTTCAGAGAGTCTAATCCTTTCATCACAGTAGCGGTGTGGGTACCTGAGTCTCAGCTAAAGAAAACCTGCTGGTTGTGGGACAATCCTGGCTCTGCAAGGATTTTTGCCCCAAGCCTTGCCTGACAGCAGCTCATCCACGTGGGTACCTGCGGGCAGCATCCTCACCCGGCACAAAGAGTTGAGTGAGTTGTATTCAGACACCGGTGAAAATCTCCCTGAGTCCCTGATGGCAGCAGCTTAGCACGGACAGCACAGACTTCTCCTCCTCCACCCAGCCTATGGAAAACTGAAGTCTCTCACATGTTCACCTTGACAGATCTGGGTTAGCAGCATCCCTGACAGCCCAGCTGTCTCGTGTCCCCATGTCTCTATTTGGACGCAGACAGCATATTTTAGGAGGGGCAGGAAGAAGAAGAACAAGAACAGCTAATTTGCCCTTCTGAAGGAGCTGTGGTTTGATGAAATCCTGCCAGCCGAGCCGTGCCACGCTTTCCGCTGTGCCTTGTCACTGTCAGGCAGGTTCTCACTCCTGATCCGTGGCTGACAGTCTGAGAAGCAGAACAGGAGATGGCCCCTTTTTCTCTGTTTACGAGCTTCATGTACTTGCTAATTACTTCACAGGATAGTTAAATTTTATTTTGCAAACCATATTATGCCAGGGTTTCTTTTTGCCTTTGTTCCTGGTAAATGTAGTGTGTTGTTTTCTCTGGCACATCACGATTACAGTAGTCTTGGTTCTGGCTGTTATTTATTTATCAGTTCAGTGACTGCACTGTGCTAAGGCAAATACAAGGTATTGTCTTTGGCTATAGGGGACAACATTGCGTTTGGATGCTTTTATTTACTGATTGACCCTTATTAATATAAATTTCTAGGTTTTAGTGGGGTCATTTTCACATTCATTAAAAATGCATGGTTAAAAAAAAAACCCAAATTGCGTGTGGTACTTCAAATCAGAGTTTTTCTGATTCACGTTTATTTTCTGAGACACGAGGCAGGCAAAAGTTTTCATGGAATATTTGTTCAGCTTGTGGATACCAAGCAGGCTTAGACCTTAGGTCACAGTACCCCTGTGTGACACATGAAGGTCTCCTTCTGAGCAAGTACAACTTCCACTGTGAGCAGTGTTAACTGTAAATTAAATCTAATTTTGGCCCGCACAAGGTTTACGCAGTCACATTAACCAGGGCTGTGAAAATCTCCATCTTTGGCACTGCTGGCACAATCCCAGGGCATTGAACTCACACAGATATAAAAGTCCTTTCTCACACAGTAGCACTTCCCACACAGGAATAAGCTCTTCCAGAACATGTATGTGGCAGCTTCTGTTTGTTTGCGCTTTCCCCACACTTGTTTTACTTCCCTTTGAGAAGGTGTGACAGAGCCACGTGAAACCTGCTGGGGAGACTGGCTTGTGTCTGCAGGGGTGGGCGCTGGGAAGATTTAGGAAGTGCTGAGGGTGAATTTTGGGTTGAAATCATGGGCACTAAGGATTGATATAGATGTCTCTTTAGCTTAATCTCCATGGAAAATATTGCACACCCCCTTTCCTTCTTTTTTTTTTCCTCTCTAACTGCTGTAATAAATGGAAGTGAGTAAGTCTCCTTTGTTATTCTAGCATGAAGTATATTTCACATAAATCATTGTGTCCCCGTGGCCCACTAAAGTCCCTATGCTAATTTGAATTAATCACTCTGTTCTGGGCAGGTATCTCATGGCACAGTCTTTCATTATTCCTGCAATTTGTTTTTGTTTTGTTGTTGTTTGAGTTTTTGGGGGTTTTGTTTGTTTGTTTGTTTGTTTTTCCTTTAAATAGATGGGAGATGCCAAACAGAAGTTGAGGTAAGCAGGCAGCCATAGAGCACACAGGCATTAGTCTCACAGCTCTGTTTATAAATTGCCAAATAACCATCTCCTGCATGTGAGATGGTGCACAGGTGTTCGGGCTCAAACAAGGGGATGAATTTCTGTTTGCTACTCCAGCAGGATGCTCCAGCTCTGTACCCGTTGGAGGAATGGCAATGAGTTTAAATAAAGAAGTTATTTACATTTTTGACAGCGCTGATCCTAAGTAACTTATTGGGGAGACAAAATGGCTGAGCTCACAGGCGTTGACTGGAGAGAAAGAATGATGGCACAAACTCTCCAGCGGTGGTTGAAATTAGGTCTGAGAAGGTCTGTTTGCTTAAAAGACCTTTGCTGAGCTCATCTGTGTTTTGTGGCAGTGAAACACTGACCTAAGGTTTCACCTCACATAAAGCAGGGAGTTGCTCTCTTAATCTGCAAATGGGTTCCTGGCTGTGGCAGTAGGAAACTCTTCTGTTTACAGATCCCAAATTGACCTAATTAGGTGAGGAACTCAGCAGTCTTTACTGGTCTGTGGGTTGTGAGGTAGAAAAGCCTGGTGGGAACATCAGCTCAGCTCTACAAGGAGCTGCTGTTGTGATTGCACCCATTCTCTGGAGTGAGTCCACATGGAAATACAGACTGCCTCTGTTTGCAAGGCAAACCACTCTTGGGACAGGAGGATGGACAGGTTCTGGCTCTCATCCAGAACTCTGCCAAGCATCTTCCAAGCCCCAGTGGCAGTGGCCACCACACTGAACACCCCGACCCTCCAGAAGTGCTCAGTGTGTTAGGAAGACAACAGATCCTTCCGGTCATATTGCAAAGCACTCTCCTTGAGATGAACCTTGATGTCTGCTCTGAAAGACCTTCCTAGCACAGTCTGAGCTATTTTTCTTTGCAAATTTACTGGCACGATGCTGAGCAAATTTGAAGCAGTTCCCAGTGCGTCTTTTCTACCTCTTACTCTCTTCAGCTAAGGAAAGGGGTCTCTCCTGTGAGATGTTTTATTTGTAGAATGATGTAGCTGGTGACTTGCAGAAAGGTTTGGGCCACTGTGCTCAGTGTGAGACCTGGAGAGGGGGAAATGAGCAGAAGCAGCTGGGAAAACAGGAGGTAGCCCCATATCTGTGAGAGAACAAGGTAACCACATGGCAAATGAGGGGATTTCGTGGGTATATTTAAATTTGTGCTCTGGAAAAGGAGGAAATCAGATGTCACATATCTGGAAATGAGCGTCCACATGGATATTTTTGTACAGCATTTAAATTTGGTGAATCACACAGTTAATGGCTGCGTGGGATATTTCTGGTGTGGGCTTTGAAGGCCCGTGCTTCTCCAAAATTTTACAGGAACGAATAGTTACAGTGAATTAACACCTGCTAATTATTGCATGGGAGGAAGCAGTCTGTCAGGGAAGGGGATTCTCATACATTTCCTCATTTCTCCTTGCAGAGGTGGAATTTAACTGGGACTAAGGACACTTCATGTGCATCACTGAGGCAGAATGTGAGCAGCAGAAATCACGGCTGAGTAAAGCTGGTTTTCAGGATTTGGCCCTCGACTTGCCATGCTCTTCACCCTTTGCACCACCACTGTTAAATCACATAAAACCCTTAGGAAGGTCTTTAGAGAACTGGGTGAACTTTTATATCTGTGTTATCTAAACCTTGCTCAGAAAGGTCTGGCAGTTGTGATTAGGCAGACAACTTTTTAAAGGCTTTCAGATGACAAACTCCACGCTTTCCACCATGATCGCTTCACAAAGGTTTGTTAAATAGGGCACTGCACTTTCATAGCCTTTGTTGTTCTGACACTTCTGAGTAATTCAGATTGAGTTTCAGTCTACTGGACTTACTGATTTGCATTTCAAAGCTCCAGAAAGTGAGCTGCAGAGCCACACGCTTCTTGAGTTTGGGACTTAAAAAAAAAAGTACCCAAAACTTTGGCAATTGTTAGCTGAAATGCTGACTCATCAGTTGTGTCACTTTTTTTTTTTTTTTTTTTTTTTTTTTTTAAACCTGCCTCGGTGGCTAATTAAGGATTTCCAAAATGAAACACGGTGCTAAATGGAGACGAGCAAGGAGAATTTGGCTGACAGGAGATTAGCAAAGAACCGAGTTGGATCTAAAGGGAACATTATCCCCTGCGCATCCCTGAATTGAGCTGCAGGGGTGCACCTGCTGGCTGGGGCTGCTGATGAGTGCACAGGATTTATAATAAACTGCCAGGTCTACTCTATCTTTCATGAGCTGACTGAATGCTTTTTTGGTCTCAAGTGAAGACGACATAGAGCTAATACCCTGCTAACCTGTATCCTGCCTTGGAGCGGCAGATAAGCTGCCAAGACGTGATGAAGGGCTACAAAAAAACCCTAGTTAAGCCTATGTTCCGGTGGCAACAAAGAAAAATGAGGGCAAAAGAATAAAAGAACTGTTAATTTGTTTCTTTTCTTCTTTCTTTCTTTTTAATTTGCAGAACTCAACACAACCCCTCACTGAACATGGGTTCATTTAGATCTCTGGTCCCACATCTGTCTCTTGGAATGTACTGGCCTTATAGGAATTCCCATAATTGTAGGGAAACCAGTTGCCTCTGGATTTCTTAATGATTAAATACTAAGGACACCCTTATTTATGCATTTTATTATTTCAAATACCGTCACTGACAAAGGAAATCAACCATGTTTGGATTTGTCAATGTAGATATCTAAATGTGTCTGGCTATTGGATCTCAGTGTAGTGTTGAGCCCTCATCAATTTATTCACATTATCAATGCTACAGAGGGATGGAGATTGTATTAATCCAACCCTAAATTTTGGTGTTGTTAGGGAATAAGATTGAGCCTGGAATAAAAGGCTGAGGAATGGAATTACACAGTTGTTCTTGTGCACTCTGTTGAAACTTTGACAAGGTTTTCTTTTTTTTTTTTTTTTTTTTTTTCAGGTATCTTCTGATTATTTGGAACATCCCCAGGTTATTCCAATACTAATTTAACAATGAATATTTAAAAAATAAAAGCTATATTAATGGGTATGACAGCTGCTTTTCCAGACTAGTGGAACTAATAACCCCCCATTTTTTTCTAATTATCTTGTGTACTACAGGAATTAAATAATTTACAAATAATTTTCAGAAAATCAAAGAATGTCTAATCTTAGCAATAGCAGACAAAATTATAGCACCCAGAATAAAAGCTCTTTTCATGATCTTCAGAAAATGAGATGATTTATTTTGGAAAAACAATGTTTACTAAAATTCACATTTTACAACTTAGCTATCAGTAGAAGTTGTTCTTTCTAGATGAACTATACTTTTTTCTAATCTCTTTTTGGCATGCAAATTAAAAAATAACAAGTATCCCAAGAACATTTTCTTTATATTAACCTAAGCATTTTACCTCCATATTTTTAATACATTTGTTTGGAGGTTTTTTGTTTTGTTTTGTTCTTTTTGTTTGCTTTGCACTTTTTAAAATCATTTGTTACAGTATAAAGCTTAAAAAGGTATTATGAACTACAAGGATGAAAATGAAAATAATTAAAATACCTGCTTTTCCTCATTTCAAGCTTAAAATGAGTGTTAAGTTATTAATAATAAAACTACTCATTTGAAAATGTTTGCATTTTTGATATCAGAAGACAATCTAAAATATTTTAAAATACCAATGATCTGTGACGGAAAACTTGACACACATTTCTGTGTGAATTTTCCTAAACCATATTCAGTATCTTCTTCCTTTTTTTTTTTTTTTGTTTTGTTTCATTTGTTTTGAGTTTTTGATGCTTCTTTAGCCGCCTCTCCTGCATCTAAAAATGAGTGTGCAGACCCAGCACTCTGAGCATGACAACTGGGAATGGATTGAAATATTCCAAGGGAGGAGACAGGCACAGAACTTCTGGGGCACTATTTAAAGTTTAATTAAAGAAGGAAACTTGAACCAGTGCTATAATTTTAAAGTGTTTTTTTGAGTTCGCTAACTCAGGAAGTTTAACTAAATCCTTGCAGAAGTCAAGATAATCCAGCAATCAGTAACAAGACCTCACTCCTTGAACATGAAAACAACTGAGACAGTGACTTAGGTTAAAAAAAAAAAAAAGTCACTATTCAAGTATAAAAAGTCTGTATATGAGAAAAAAAAAAATTCCTTTATGGCTCTGAACATCATACATTTATTTACAATATGCCATTATTATTTCACAGTCTCATGTCCTTTATGATCTCACAGTCTCGTGTACTAAGCAGGAGCAAACTGAAGAGGAATCAAAGACATGTGGTGGTAAAATCATTAATATTTAAGATTTGAGAAGTCTGGCTGGGAAGTTTATCCTAACTAAAAGAACATTGGTGCTACTAAACTCCCTGATTGTCTCTGGCTCCCAGTTCTGAGCTGGACCACACAAGCTCTGCCACTCCTGTAGGCTCCACCAGGAGCCACCTCTCTGTGTCATCATATTTCTGTCCGGTTCCTTCTCAGAAAAACAAAATATTTAAGGACTCTGGTTTTATTAGCATTGAAATTATCATTTTTCCTCTCCTCTTCCTGACTTGTTTCCTGAAACAATAGTAGAGTGCATTTCCAGTTCCATTAACATCTTCTACTTCCCATGAATTATCTGGTGAAAGCCAGTTTAATTATTTGTCTACACATTTCTTGTGTAAAGGATGCAAATTCTTACCCAGAAACTCACCAGCTCAGGAAGTCCTCTCCAGAGCACACCAAGCACAAGTCACAGAATACAACTGATTTTCCACAGCGACTTGTATTTGGTTGTTTAACTTCTGGAATACTTAATAAAAGACCCCCATCTTTTTCAAGTACAAATGTGTTATTAATATTAAAGGTAAAAAACACCCCTATTATGTTGACAGAGGAAAGATGAGTATTATGAAGAAAGTATTCATGAATTTGCTTAATGGTCTGGCTGCTCCGGTTTTTGGATTAGGTTGTTCCCATGGTGGGATTAAGAGACATCCACAGAAAAAAAAAAAGGCAGGAGCACCTGATGAATATTAACAGAAGGCAGACAACTCCAGGTATCAGCAATGATTAACCTGCCTGCTTTACCTGAGCCAAAGCCCCAGTAAGCTCAGCTGACTGCTCCTGCCACCCAGGTGTCAAGGTTTATGCAGTATAAATTACCAATGAAATCATAGTCATACTGCATAAAATACAGCATCAAATGAAACACAGTCAGAGTGCCTGCAGCGCCATGGCAGGGATGGCAGGAATTATTTATTTATGAATTTCAATCATTAACCATTTTTTTTTTTTTTTAACTATAGGTTAAATAAAAATTTTGGAGAACAGAAACAATGGTTTATCTGCAGCTCGAGTTCTTTTGAAGGAATTTTTTCCTTGGTCAAATCTTTTTTTTTTTCTTCATCAATTTAATTTTGTAATTTTTTTGGGACAAAATGATTAATAATTTGCAAACAAAATTAATTTATTGGTGATCCATACACACAATTCTTTCCACATGGAACAAGTGGCTTTTCTGTTTTATGCACTGCATTACAGCTTTAGCATAAATTTTTATTTACACATATAATGGTTCTCTGAGCTAAATTAGAATTTTACACATTTTCTCAGAGAAGCAAGGAGCTGAAAAAGGACCATTTCCTGAAGTTATCTGAAAATATCCTCAGTGCCACTGAGAATTTGGCTTTGAGTTTTCGAGGTATGTAGAGTGAAACCCTAACTTACCAAAGGAGTTTTGGTATGGAATTCAAGCCTTCTCCAAAGGGATAAGAGAGTTGGGGTTGTTCAGCCTTGAGAAGGCTCCAGGAAGATCTTAGAGCCCCTTCCAGTGCCTGTAGAGGCTCCAGGAGAGCTGGAGAGGGACTTTGGACAAGGGCCTGGAGGGACAGGTCAAGGGGGAATGGCTTCCCACTGCGAGAGGGTAGGGATAGATGTGATTTTGGGAAGGAATCATTCCCTGTGAGGAGGTGAGGCCCTGGCACAGGTTACCCAGAGAAGCTGCGGCTGCCCCATCCCTAGAAGTCTCCCAGGCCAGGTTGGATGGGGCTTGGAGCAACCTGGGATAGTGGAAGGTGTCCCTGCCCATGGCACGGGGTGGGATGAGATGATGCCTAAGATCTCCTCCAACCCAACCCGACCTGTTCTGTGATATCTACCAAGACACAATCAGAACAATAACGCCTCAGGCTGATCTGTGTGGGGATGCTGTAAGGGAAAGCTTAGAGAGGTGAATATAAAGAGCCTTTTTCACCTGCAGAGCAGCTTCTCCAGCCACCTTCCCGCCCCCACCCTGCAGAAGGCCCTGCTGGAGCCGTGCTTTGTGCTTGGGGTGCTTTACTCCAGTTTTGGGTAGCACGCTCCTGTCCTGGCCCCTCACGGTGCCTCAGCCACGGTAACCATGGAAAAGCCGCTGCTGCTCCCGCACGGGGAGACAGGAAAAGTTGCATCTGCACTTAAAATTCATAACAGAGCTTGTTCTGTGCTGACCTCCCTGTGTAGACAAGCCCTTTATGAGATCATCTGCAGTTTTGATGATAATGGCGGCTTTATTTTCTTCTATTAGGCCTTGGGGTGCAAGAGCTATTATAAATCCTCTTGCACTTGTGCATGCTATTGCTCCTTACTTCCCTCCTAATTCACTATTCCTATCCCCTAGACCAAGATACTGATGTAAATAAGCATTTTATTTTCATTTTTCAAAGTTATAGCTCTGCAATGTACGAGACAAAAAATCTACACATTTTCTTTTTTTTGGGAAAAGCAGACTTTTTTTTTGAGGAGGGGAGCTTTACATAAGAAAGGTCAAATGCTCCCTCTCACATTTGATTCATTTAATAGCAGGATGCTCTTTCTGGCCATCTGCTTATTGTTGAATTAATTATCAATTAATTGTCTCTTAATTGAAGCATTTGTTTCCAATTTTCAATGATTAGCAGGGTATTAAACAAGAGAGGTCAACACAATTTAGGAGAATGTTTTAAATTTTGCATATAGAAGCTGGGAATTGTAGCTTTCATTAAACATCACTCTGGTATAATTTGTGTCATTAAAAGTGGCAATTTCAGCCAATTACCACAGCTGTTTTGGGTTTACTTGCTTGAACGATTCCTGATTCCAGGAGTCAAGAAATGCTGAACTCTCACTATT
Organism: Chamaea fasciata; assembly: GCF_029207755.1. Lineage (NCBI taxonomy): Eukaryota > Metazoa > Chordata > Aves > Passeriformes > Sylviidae > Chamaea > Chamaea fasciata. The sequence continues at coordinate 34,957,815 of NW_027094093.1, forward strand.
CTTGCTGCTGTTACGACTGTTTAAAAATAGAATTAGTCATATGAAGAATCATTCAGAACTTTGTTTTGTTTTACTGGAAAATATAACTCTTTAATAATAAAAACCACACAGATATTTATTAATAAAGGCAGACACTAAGCCCTAATTAAGTGGGTTTTAAGCGAAGGCAGGCTAAAAGTGAAAGGTGGACGGTGGTGGAAGAAAGAACCAAGCCCTGGCTGTACTAGGGATGGTGAAAACGTGGTCCCACATGTGTAGGAATTCATTTCCACACCCAAACAGGCGTTTCCACACAGGGAAAGGTTTAAGACTCACCCCAAAATCTTTTGAGGGAAGAACTCTGGAAGTTTCTTTGCTCTCCTGACAGTGATTGGCTCAGTGCCAAGACAAAACCACTGACAGATCTGTTTACCTGTTCCTCAGAAAAGTGGCTATTCTCTATTGGGCTGCTGGCCAAAAAACCCACCTAAATTCTCCAATATTTAAGGGAGAGCACAAGGTTTCTCAGTGCATTCTTAAGGTGTTGTAGCAGGTGTGTGGGACCTGTCCCTACACTGTGCTTGGCTTTGTTCTTTGGTTTTGTATTATTTTCTTCTTTTATTAAACCCTTTTTGCTTTTCCAAGTCATACTCGACCATGCTGTCTCACTAATTATTTAAGCCATTTTCTGTGAGGTGCTGGACACCCTCAGAGGTATTGAACCCTCTCAGAGGTGATTCCACCTGGCTCTTGGAGAAATTCAGTACCCACACCTTCAGGTAATCTGTGGGGTCTAAAAGTCAGCACACAGAGAGAGAGAGAGACAGCCGGGGTGATGTGGAGTGTAATTCCAGATTATGAAAACACAGAGCAACTGAGCCCTGAAGTCTGCATGGCACCAGCAGGGCTGGACTCTGCAGCAGGCACGGATTCCCCATCAGCCATGCAGGACTGGAGCCCACCTCTGACTGATGAATATTGCCCAGGGAGGGGCCGATTAAGCCCATCCATGGCAGCTCAGGGCTGCCCATAGCCATCAATTTAAAGTTTTGCTTCTGTTTTACATTCCATTAAGTAATTTAAATGCTTAGATTGAATAAGGCCTTGGTCCCCTAATGCATCCGCTTTATTAAATGGAAATACAAGCTTAGGAAGATACGGGTTTTTTGAAAAAAAAAACACAAACTGTTGCGTTCTATTCCCTAGAAAGTCAGATACTGCAGAAAAAATTAACACGCTTTAGTTTAATTAAATCTATAACTTTATTAATCAGAGATTCAGCAGGTTCTGGGGAGAATCTTTTCTTCCACAAGTGGGATTTGATATTGCATGCCTTTTTGTACTGAGAAATTTTAGATACATTTTGGTAAATTAAGAGCTGGGAAAGCAGGGTCTGTTGTCTCTAATTCAATGTTGCTTTATGAGCACTGCCTTCACCCCAGATTTCAGGATGCTTACCAGGAGGGATCTGTTTTCCCAGTATCAGTGCTTAGACAGAAGCAGTTGTGTACATGCGCTGATACAACCATTCTTTTCTTTTTGACCACATTATATCCCCACTCTCTAATCCCAGAGAAAGATCTTCCAAGGGCCGAGCTAACAGAATTTAGGAGATCAGAAATGCCAGTGCCGGAGTAGATAACACTGATTACTCAAAGAATACAGCATGCTCTGTCTTATTTGATAGAAGAGAAATGAAATTTGATTTTGATGTTTGCACGCACTCGAGCTGTCCAAGGTTGGATGTACATCCATCTGTCACCGTGTGGGGAGAATTTACAAACTCTGCCCTTGCCTAGCTCGGTTTTGCTCGTTTCTTCTCAAAGTAGAAAAATGTTATAGTCAGAATAACCAGTTTAAATGTATAGGATAAATAAGGCAGCAAGAAATGTAAAGTGGTGTTTGATGCTTCCACCGTGCCTCTCCTCTGAACCCTGCCAGTTCCTGGGACAAGCTGGAAGAGGCAGCTCTGAGGCAGATGGTAGAATAACTGCAGTGGAAGAAAGGTCCAGGTACTTGGAGGTGCTCAGGGTTGGGAATTTGGGCTTAAGTCCCGAGGAAACGAGTCCGACAGAATGGTAAAATGGGGATGCATTGTTTCTCCGCGGTTTGTCGGTGAATTGCCGCTGTTGTGTGCGTTGAGGATAAAGAGAAGGATGCTCAGGGAGAGTCGAGGTCTGAGTAAGAGCCTGAACGGGCTCGCAACGCCCACCCACAGTAATTAGCTCACTGGATGCATTCAGGGCAGAACGAAGTGATGAAGCCTGTTACAAAACCCCAAATTCCAGGCATGTCCTGTAAACCAGGGGCAGAGATAAATCTGCTCCTTACTCGCGTTTAGTGCGAACCACAGAATCCAACAAATCTTTCCTGACTAAGCCCGTGCTTAACAGCTGGGAACCTGTTCTCACTGGGTCACAGCCTGCTGGCTGCAAATGATTTATTTGTGATTTCCATAAGCATGAGTGGAAAATATGGCCTGATTGCTCTCACTGAGTACTGCTGAGGAGGTGACTACAGTAAAGACAATTTAGTGGTTCTACACCAAGGTCTTATTAAAAAAAAAAAAAAAAAAAAAAAAAAAAAAAAAAAAAAAAAAAAGTCGTATTTTAATGACCTCTTCACAAATTCAGCAGGATTAAAGCGCCGAAGTAGAGAATGTTTATTTTTAAGCAGAATGCTTTGTGGAGTTTCTCACCCAATGATGTGGAGAATAATTTTGCAGAAAAAGAGGAACATTTAAAGCAAAATTTAAAAGGAATAGGGCGATGCTGCAGAAAAATAAACATTATTTAAACTGGAAAAGCAAGCATTTTCTATTTGATTGAACAGTCATGAAAGTCTGTGTTCATTTATAAATTTATTTATTTAGCACAAAAATAATTTTATATGATATGCACCAAAGTTCAGGATAAGCCTTCCACTACAGAAAATCTGGTTAATTGAATTGTCTAATAACCTAATTATCAACGTTGTGTATGTGTCTCTGGAAAAATTTCTCCCTGAATCCTTTTTTTTGGTTAGAACGACCTTTCTTCCTACTTGTTTCCAAGTAACATTTTGTTACATTTGAGAATTAGACTAGAATCAATCTTTAACCCCAAAAATCTGACATTCTTCCCAAAACATTGGGTTCACTCTCCATTTTAGTTCAGATAAGATAGACAGGCTTGACTTCAAATATTTCATTGAATAATTACAAAAATTTATAGGTTCACCATGAAAAAAGCTAAATAATTGTTTTGCATCTCCTGTACTAAAACCCAAGCTGTTGTTTACATCAAGTCATTGAAGAACGAAAATGGGATGAATTTCAGCTCTTTTATTTATTTTTTTTTCATTTTTTCATCATAATGTGGTCTAGTACCCAGAGATGCTGTTGTGTCGCTAGAAAAGGAAAGCTGTGCCACCAGGAAAGCTCCAAGGGGCTACTCTCAGATACTTCCATTAACTCTCTGTTATTGCAAACTCATCTCTGCCCAAATTACTCTTATATTTTCCTCAAACTGATATCAGCAATTTTCATCTCGGAGCTTTAGCCTGAAGACAGTTTCTAACAAATGCAATTCCTGCAGGTACCCTAAATGTTCCAAATGCTTTAAAATATCCTGGTTTTCCTTTAAAACTTATCTGGCAAGGTTATTAATAAAGTCGTTATAGACTTTGGTTAATGAGTCTCCACCACTCATTCCCTTATGTCAAGCAAATTTCTGAATCCAGTTTTTTTCTCCTCGCAGTTTTGCAATACCTAATCTTTCAGAAATTCAATGCACACAGCTGTGAGTTTAATGTTGCTTCTTCCTGACATCCCTTTGAATTGGCAAACTGTTCAGCAAGACAGAGACACGTGGTGTAATTCACTTTAAATGTTTAGGACCACATTGCAGTTCTTGGTAAACTGAACACAAAAAATTTCGTGGGTTTTACCCTGGATGATATTAAATAGGTGTTTTGTTTCTGCTGTGAGTAAAACCCTTGCCAGAAGAGAAAAATGTGGGATTTGCTGCCACAGTGTAAAAATTGTCTGGCTTGTGTGACAAAGGGTTTTATGTCTTTCAAAGCCATTCAGGAGAGAAATAATTTTGAATTATTGTACAGTAAGGTTGTAGAACATAAAATCAGAAAAGTGTCAGCTACAGACCACTGGATGTAACAGGTGACTTGCCCTTCAGACATCTGTCAGTAATATCGGGGCTGTGTTGTCATAAAGTTTGAGTGACATAATAGTGATGGCTTCCTGCTGACAAGTTTGAAATGTCCTTGAAATTTATAAGTCTTATCAATGGCAAATTCCTATTAAAAAATGTTAAACTGGGAGGCATTCTATGAAAAATCTCATTTTGAGAAAGAAATTGATATTCAACACAAATAAAAATTAGTTCTGCTGAAAATAATCTTTGCTTCACTGCCTTGGGTATGTGCAAAAAAGTCAAATCCTGAATAATGTTAATATTTTCAAACACAGAGTCAGTACAGACACTTTTCAAGGAGGGTCTTCCTGATTTGAAATCAGTCATGAGCCTGATCAAAGCAGGACAAAGATATAAAAAATAACCAAGGGAGATCATAAAAGTGAGATGAATAGCTGTACACATAGGGATTAAAAGATCCACTGGCTTCATTTAATAACAGAAACAAATTAAAATATTTTTGAGAGGTTTACATTGATTTTAGTACCACAGCTCCATATATATTCATAAAGCATACATTAGATACAAAACAATCTCATTGGCTAAGCAGTATTTTAATTGGGAAGGTAAACACTTCAGAATTAAGAAATGCTGTGTGTGTAATTGTCTGTAATTTTATTTTTGTCCTTTGCATATCTGTTCTATAATAGCTCACTTAGGTGTTGCTGTGGGGTTGAGTGGTCAGAGTGTTTAAGTCTCAAATTTGAGATTTTTCCTTCATTCTGACATCTCAAGTGGTGGTGATAAGACTTCTCTAGAAGTGCTTTTATGTTGATTTTTCAGCTTTCTGCTTTTGTGTTCCTCCTGTTCAGGACAACCTCAGTCCTGGGAAGGAGGTAGCAACATGATGCTGCAGCTCCTCTGTGGCTGCTCAGGTTCTGCTCTGGGAAGAAAACCAAATTAGGTGAAGTTGCCATGTTTTTTATCTTTTTTAACATGTTTTCTTGAAGAGCTGTGTGCCCAGTAAAGTTGCTGTGAGCCAGTTGCTCTTGTCACTGTTTGAGTGAAATCAAGAGAACCACAGATTCTTTTAGGGTGGAAAAGACCCTTAAGGTCATGGAGTCCAACCATCCCCCAGCACTGCCAAGGCCACTGACCCGTGTCCCCAAGTGCCATATCCACACGGTTTTTAAATCCCTCCAGGGATGGGGGCTCCACCACTGCCCTGGCCAGCTGTGCCAGGGATTGGCAACTCTTTTGATGAAGAAATTGTTACTAAAATCTAACCTAAACCTTCCTTGGCACAACTTGAGGTTTAGATGGATAAGCTTAGATGGATATGGGGATAATATTGGAATTGTTGTATGATTCCTCACAGCAGCGCATCTTGGAAAGGGAACAGTGTTGCTGCTGGTTGAAGAAAGGGAGCAGAAGCGTGTGGGACTTTACCCCACAGCTATTTAGGTTCTCCTGACTCTCTGATGGACTAGTGCTGTCACTGGGACTTGTAGATGTGATTCAGCTGCAGGCTGTGTTATATGTGCTAGCTAGGTACAAAGATAACATGCTCTACCTAACATGTACTGTACAGAAATTCTACTTTTTTTTTTTTTTTTTCCCAGAGGAAAAGGTGCTGTTGCAAGCCTCTGACGAATTCCCAATGGACTTGCTGACATTGTGATTGGGATTAAGAAAAAATAAATCCATATTTCTGATATTTAATTTAGTTAATCAGATTTTTTTATTGTAATTACCAGTGCCTCAGCAATAAAAGCATTGCATTATAAAATAACTCACTATGAGAAAAAAACACCTTTTAAATAAAGGCCCCATAACAGCACAGCTCCTTCTCTCTGTGCTGAGTTGGGTGACTTAGATTACACAGAAGGCTTTGATTTAAATGCATGTTTATTGCTATAAAGGTAAAGAAAAAAAATACTGGGAAATTCATTTGGATAGAGCCAAAGAAGACCAAACCTGAGAAATGTAATCCTTTGTAGCTCTTGTGATTGCTTTCAAATTATGCTAAAGGAAGTACCTCCATTCCCTTCATTGAGGACTGAAGGCCCATGTTTCCATCACAGACTTACCTCAGCAATGAATGAAGTTTTAAATTCACAGCAAGAAACAGGGAGGAGGAGGAGGAGGAGGAGGAGGAGGAGGAGGAGGAGGGTGAGATTTTTAGTGAAATCCTTTTTATCTCTCCTGAGTGCCAGGCAAAGACATTTGCTGGAAGGATTCAGAGACTCTGAGAGGAGTGTGGTTATTAGAGTTATTCAATAGTTTTTAGAGTTGTTCTGCCTTTGAAACGCCACAGAAAGTCTGAGAAGAGTATGAGTCTCTCATGCCCACCATCCAAACTGGGGAGAAGTGGAGAATCCAATTAACAAACAGCTTCTTTTAAGGTCGTGGTTCACACCTCATTCTGTGGGATGGTCATAGTAGATATTTATGGATACGCTACATTTGGAAACCTGCAGCAAAATATAGTCCTGTCAGCAGAGGGGTTTTGAATATGGAACAGGAAATATTTAAAACCTTGCAGCTTTATTTAACAAATTGTAAAGAATGAATCCTAAAATGCTCAAAGATATTTAAGGGTAAAATAAAGAATTTCTCGCTGCAGTAAATAATGGGGTATTTCCTCTGGGGCTGCCTGGCAGCTGGTGCAGTTGTTTTCTATTTTTTTGGTTAATGCTAATCCAGTGAGTTCCCTTGTGTCAGTGATGGAGGGCAGGGAAACGTGGCTGGGGGCTCCATCCAGCAATCTGTGTTATCCCTTGCCCAGCTGGCTGGAGCTTGGGAATGTTTTCTGCCTGTTTTGAGTGTGATTAATCCCAGATTTCTTGGTGCCAATCAACCTGCACTTAATTTCACACACAGAAAACAATACAAAACACAGAAAACACTTCATGTACCAACAGAGGACTCTTATGCAGAAGTAGCATTAAATATTTTGGATTTTTTAACCTTGTCTCCTGCAAATTTGGCAGACCATAGTGCTCAGAATGTGATAGCTGAGACTCAACCCATTGCATTGGCCCTGTGAATACAAAAATCTGAATTATTTGCTCTGAGTGTTCCTATATGAATCCCAGAGATGAACTGGAGCTGTGGATTGTCCTCTGCTTCATGGTTTTGCCTGATTTTTATGGATCAGTGGTTTAGTGGTGGTATTATATAAAGAAGGACTGATCCGGTCCCACAGTTTTGTAGAGAGATGTAAATAAAAGTGGCTGTGGACAAAAAGTGATATAAAAAGTGATTTATCTCACCAGTTAGTAAAGAAAAGCTGTAGTTACTGTGATCTTTGATTTCACTGCTATTTGAAAGGCTCACTTTTGGAAACACATGTTGGAGGAATGAGAGAATAAGTGTGCTTAAAAGCACCTCAGATGGTAGGAAATGCCACACAGCATTTTGTCAAATTGTTTGTGGTTTATTTTTCCTGTATTGCTTTCTCTTACTGCACACTAAAAATTCTCAGGTTTTTTTTGTTTTGATTTTTTGTTTTGGTTGTTGTTGTTGTTGTTGGTTTGGTTTTTTTGGGGGTCAGGGAAAGCGCTACAACATTTGTAGGAATCTCAAAAGTTCTGTGCACTCTGGGATTGCACTATAAAGCAAAATGTATAGAAGTGGCCCATAAACACCCAGTTAAAATCAGTGAGAGCACTGGATCTCACTGTTCTCCCACCTGTTGGGTGTTTTCTTTGCTGCCCTGATAACACCAGGGTAGCCCATACAGCCCCTATTTTATACCTTTGCAATTAATGCCTTTTGATAAAATCACTTCAGCAGAATACGTTACTTCTGAGGAAAATTAAATAACATTTTTGCTGCATCTTAAAAAAAAAAAAAAAAAAAAAAAAAAAAAAAAAAACAACCAAAAAAACCCCCCCAAAAAACCACTTCTCAGCATGTGTCTCTGGTAGATCTCTTTCTTCTTCCTCTTCAATAACAAACCCCAAAGTACCACGTGAATAAGCTGCCTTGCAGATATATTGCTGTTGTTCCTGCAGGGCAGGTGATTGTAATCTTTCAGAGTAAATTCCAAAAACAATGGACTGCTCCAATAAATTTGGTGTTTTACAATGGACACACTCAACATGTTCATCTTTTATATGGTCATTGTCTAGAAGAAATATCTGTGGTGGGTAGTTAAGACACCCCTGTAAGGCATTAGTGCAATGAGCTTTCTATTACAAATTAGGACAGCGAAGCAGTTTAATTCTTAAAGGCTGCTGTAAAACTTAAAAAAAAAAAAAAAAGAAAAAAAGTCTAAATTAAAAGTATTAAATGGCGAAGTTACATAAAGGTGTGTTTCATTAAAATCTTACTGGAAAGTGATTCTGTTTTTTAACTCTTAGTGCATTTCTGAAGGTGTGGTATAAATCTGGGGAATCTCTACTGGCACCGAACAAGCCTTGCACATTTATTGCTTAATGGAAGATAATTGGCCTGGCTGTAGAAGTGTACACCTGGCCATTCCAAGATCACGACATCTAAAGGTTAAGTACCACTTCCAGTAAAATCCTCTCGGGGAATTCAGAAGTTGCAAAGCAAAGTTTGGTGAGAGATCCAATTTTCTTGCTGACTGCGATTTTTCTAGTTTTTAATTTAAGGTTAATACAGCATTTGAATTTATTTATAACACATCTGCCCTGACCAAAAATGATTATTAAAGCACTTAATGTCACTTTAATAACTGCATTCATTTTGGGCTTTTTTTTTTTTGAATGGCCTGTGAATTATTAAAGCTATCTCAGTATAATGTAATTATTTGAAATAGAACAGGACAATAAAGATATTCTTCCATTGAAACAGAAATAATAGGAAAAAAGTGTAATGTTTCCATCAGCAAATAATTTGATTATCGGACAAAGCAAATTGTGAAATAACTACTACTTAAAATCACTGTACTAAGAAATTAATAAATATTTATTTAGCATCGTCACCTCAAAACTATATACCATAATTTTATGGCAATACAGATATGATATGATTTATTCTGTGTGCTGCTGTAATAAACACTGTGAGTTAACTCTCAGCTAGCACTAGATTGAGCTTGATTCCTGTGCAGATAAACTGTATCAAAAAAATAAACATAGCATCTTCCAGCCCTAGGTTTGCCATGGGGACACATCAGATTTTCTACTTCTCCATGTGCCACCTAGAAATGAGGTATATTAACTTGCATCACAGCTCTATTAGAAAGCAAGATTTTGGGGTATTTATGGCTAAGCTGTAAAGCTTGTTTCTGAGTGAAATGCAGAGATTTCCATCCCCTCTAACAAGTTTGTCTCTCCCATTTGCAGACAGAACCAATTTGTCGTATTACATTGTGTGGTTTCGCACTGCAGCTGATGGGTGCAAACACACCACGAAAGATTGCAGGGGTCGTGTAATATGGGCATCTCTGTCACCTCAGTTGAGGGTAAATCAGGCAATTTCTGGTTTGCAATTGATTGAAAGGTCCAAGGTAGCACTGAGTACGTCATCCTTTCACCCCTCTTCCATCTGTGCAAACATCCATGTTTCTCCCACATAAGCCAGCAGTCCCACTTCTGAGTGACCTTCTGGATAGCTGGATAATTAGCTGAAAGTTAAGGTAGATTAAATTTAAAAAAAAAAAAAAAAAAAAAAAAAAAAAAAAAAAAAAAAGAGAGAGAAAAGTAGAAAATTAATTTTTAAACAAATTTTAAACTACTTGATTATCGGTGTTGGCAGGAGAGAGGAGCTGGAAGTATGTGGCCAACACAAGGAGGAGATCTTAAACCTTAATAAAATCCTGTGTTCGATTTTATTTCTTTGCCATAGCAAGGCCAAAAGTTTCATTTCAAGGGAAATGGGGAAGGATTTGCACTCTATTCCCAGTGGCAAGTACTGTTCATCTTCAGTTTTCATCATGTTAGGAGATGCCAGAGATCATTTATAGCCACATGAATAATTAGAAAATGTTCCTGTGCAGGTGAATGTGTTCTCTGCTAATCACATTTGTCCTTCTTTAGTCAGGGGAAAGAAAAGATTAGAGAATGTGATTTTCACAACACACTCTTAATTGCTCCAGCATCTCAGAGCAGACTTTTAAAACCAAAATCCCCCTCATTACTGAGTTGGTGTTAAAACATTGATATTTAAATAAAAAATTCCACTTGTATGCACATATATGTGGGTTATTTCCACCATGAATATTTTTCCGGGATATTATTTCCTTGCTTATCAGTGAGATTTTAATTCAGAATTTATTATCCTGTAGACCTCATGACTCAATTTCTTCATGCATGGGGTCACTGCTGCTTCCTGATGGGAACCTGCAGGGCAGTGTCTCCTGCAGGAGCAGGAAAACCTGGGTTTGGAGCTGTGCTGAGTGCTGGGCAGCCACTCCACCCCCAGCACAATCATGAACACTATCACTGCATCTCTCAGTGTTTTCTGACTGATTTCAGTACTTGCTGTGTCACTGAGGGTTTTTAGCTCAACATATATATATATAATTTTTTTTAAAAAATAACCTTCTGGAGGAGGCAGGGTATTACTCCACCAGTGAAATCCCTAAGACTTACACTGGGAAGACATGAAAGAGGTTTTATTGGTGGTATTTATAGATCTTTTGCACTAGAGGAACTGTAGAAAAAAGCCTGTGGTGAGGCTGAGAGCTTGGCTGGCAGGACTGGCTCTTACCTGGCAGATGCTGCATCTTAGCTCTGCTCGGAGAGGCTTGAAAATAACAATACTTGTGTGGGATACAGAACAAGATTAGGTATTGATTAATAACAGCTAGGGATAACCTGCAAGGACATGTTTTTCCAATCACCCCCGGGACATCAAAATTATGATGCTGTCTTTAGTAAAGGTGTAATAAACTCTGTTTCCAGGCTTTTGTAATGGAGCTCAGAGGAATATCTGAGGCCATTTTCGGGGTATACTGTAGACATACCTCAACGTGTATGCAGCCAGTTTTTTCAAATAGCTGAACTGCTGGGTTTTGGTCTTTTTGTTAGTTTGGTTTTTTGTTTTCTTAATTTTTTTTTCCCCTTAAATGGGAAATGCATTGAGAATTGCACCAGCCAGGTATTTTATTTTTAAAGGTAGGTTAATACATCTACCAGAGTGGGACAACTTGAAATCCTGACAAGAGCTTCAGTGCCTTTTGTTTTTTGTCAAAGCTCAGAGAGGTTGTGGGGAGATATTGGGATCCCTTAGGATCTGAACTTCCATAATGAAAAGATGCACCCTGCTGCAAAAAACTTTATCTTAAACTTAGTCCTGCAACTGAGAGTGAAGTCACAGCCTCATTTTTTCAACACTTATATGGGAGAAGGATGGTGAAGAGCTCACAGAGAGGTGAAGCTGGTGGAAACACACACATGGGTGAGCCCTTGGTGTTAAATTGTTGGAAACTCTTTCCTCCAAGGTCAAGTGAGACTTGCTTTCTGCCAGAAATGTGCAGCCTGTGCACATATGTCAGTAAAACATTTTTATGGGCTCTGTCTCTCAAAATCTCTGGCTGGTATAAACTTCTTCTTCAGCTTATGCCAGTAGAAAGCCTTTATTAAAGTAAGATTGTAGAATAACTTTTCTGAGGCAAAAACTAGTGGGGTAATGAAAGAGGCTTTTGGTTTTTTGTGTTTCAGCAAAGAGTATCTTCCACTTCGTCTTGTGCAAAAGATGTGACTGCATGGAGAGCAGCATCTTCATTGGAGCTGGACTGGAGGGACCTGACTGAGGGAGCTGGGAAAGGGGCTCAGCCTGGAGAAAAGGGGAGGAACCTTGTGGCTCTGCACAACTCCCTGACAGGAGGGGACAGCCAGGGGGGTCGGCTCTGCTCCCAGGGAACAGGGACAGGAGGAGAGGGAAGAGCCTCGAATTGCACCTGGGAAGATTTATATTGGATTTTAGGGAGCATTTCTTCCCTGAAAGGGCTTTCAACCACTGGAGCAGGCTGCTCAGGGCAGTGCTTGAGTCACCATTCCTGGAGGTGTTTAAGATTCTGGGACTTGGGGACATGGGTTAATGGTACACCTGGCACTGCTGAGGAAACTGTTGGACTCCATGATCTTAAGGTCTTTCCAACCTCAATGATTCAACTGTTCTAAAAACCTAGTCTGAATGACTCTGAACATGCCTGGGGTCATCCTGACCTGGCCAACAAAGGATGGGGACTTGCAAGGAGAGAAGGTCATCCTTCAAGGAGAAGAAACTCTGTATTCAAGTTCAGGACACACCTTACAAAGGAATAAAGACATAAAACAGCTTTATTGTGGCCTGAGCATGGGGTTGGCCAAGAGGAAAAAAAACGCATGTGTGTAGGCAAATTATCTCATAAAGGGAACAGCTTGGGCCCCCAACCTGCATCTAAATCTGTGTCTGGCTGTCAGTATAGAACAACTGCTGAGGCATCGTGCTGGGACCTGCTTCCTGAGAAGATCCATGAGCAGGAATCAGGTGGGCACAGCCCCCGGGCAGCTGGTGCTGTGGTCAGCAAGCACTTATCTCCCTCTCAGGAGATGAAGGGTGAGGGCTGAGCAGCCTGTCCCTCACGAACAGCCAGCAGATAGCATTCCCTCAGGGCCCTGGGACAGCTGGAGAGGGCTCTGTGGGGACAGCAGGATTTCGGGACGTTTTAGCAGGGACCTACTCTGCAGAGGGCTCTGTGGGGACAGCAGAATTTTGGGATGTTTTAGCTGGGACCTGTTGCCCTGATTTTTCAGCCTTCTGATTGTTTTTCATTTCTACTGGAGCTTTCTCATGCTTGTGACAACAAAAAAAAAAAAAAAAAAAAAAAAAAAAAAAAAAAAAAAGACTGATGTTTTGTAAACACGCATTCCTTCCAGAGGGAAAGACAAATTGATGGACTTCTAAATTGACCACTGGGGTCAGAGAGGTGTCACTCTCGGCCCCCAATCCCTGAACAGATTCCAAACCCAATAAAAACCCCAAATCATAATAAACTTCCTCTTTCTCTCCTCACTTCTCAACTTGACGAGTGAGTGTAGTTCTTTCGCGTCCTCTAGCGACAGGGACCTGCTCTGCTCCAGCTCTTATAGTGACAAGTAGCAGTCATTGCTCCTCCTGAGCCTCACTGAACACCTGCCTGAGCTGCAGAGTGGTCCCAGCAAAGCTCTTTGCCCCCCTGTTAGTCCAAAATCCCCATTTGGAAAATCCCTTTCCTTCTCTCCAGGAGGTGTATCTCCTCCCAACTCTCATCTCAGCTGTCAGGATGTACAAATGCCCGTGTTGGTTTGGGCAGGGGTGGCCCCCAGCCCAGGGAAGGTCCATCCGAACCAGCCTCCAGCAGGATTTGCAGCTCCCATTTGGAGGATTGCCCAGCGTTTTCTGCCCGCCAGCTGCTCTAATCACCCTCTCTGTGCCTGCTCCTGATGCTGTCTCTCACGCTGGGTTTTGGATGTGCTCAATTGTTTGAGAATCTAAAACAGCCATCTACAAATTCAGTCTAAATCTAACATCAAGCCCTTGGATCCTGCCCCAGATCACTACAGTGCATAGGATACTCCCATCTTTTCCTTTATTACCATTTGTATTAAAATAATTTTTCCAGGTATGTGGACATCTAAATAGTTAACCCAACAGATTCAGCATATAAAAATCATCAGTTGTGCATCTTCAATGTCATCTCCTGAGTCATGCAGTTTCACTGTTACCTATTTTTTCAAATATTTGGTGTTTTAGGTTTAAAATAATGTTAAAATTGAATGTTCAAAACCTAGCAGCTTCCAAAAGACTCTGCCTTTTCCTTTTTTTTTTTTTTTTTTTTTTTTTGGGCAGAAGGAAATACAAGGAACTGTGGCAAATAATTAAACATTCTAATTTGAGATAATCTTTGATTAATGAAGAAGCTGCTTTCAAATGCTCTTCTCCAGCTCTAATAATTGATCTCTAATTGTCCCATCTAAAGGTTATATATTGCCTTTCCTCCTGCTTGTGTCCTTCTAATGCCTTATAACTCAGATCAAGCTATTAGCAATGTTCATTAATTCCTCTGGAAAATGCTGTGAACTTTCCAAATTGAAAAAAAAAAAAAAAAATCGTTCTTTCTAAAACCAAGTTTAGTTTCATGCCAGTTTTGAGACTCATGAGAAAACCACACCAAATGACGTCACAAACATGATGTGCAATTCTTCAGTTCTAAATTATTTAAGAATTTACATCTAAACTATTTGAGGATGTTGGACAGAGGAGGTGTAGGAGGATAAACTAATTAAAAATAACAGAGCAGATGCTTTTTGTTCTCTTACTGCACGCAAACAGGTGGTGGATTTGCAATTAAGTGCACGATGCCTGAGCGGTAAGTGCCTTTATCAAAAATTGGAAAATTCTGGAATTTAGGATCTGGTGTTTGTGATGGTAGAAAAATTCTGGGTTGTTACAAAGGAATTTTACTCGGATCTCTAACAAGCTGGGACAGCTAAACATTTATTGCATTGTTTACCCGAGAGATGAGGCTTTTCATAAACTGTGAATTCATTTCTGTTATAAACGGCATTTTAATCTTATTCTACTTTAGTTAGACCTTTTAACCTGTTGCTTAGCAGAGTTCCCCTTGTAAAGCCGAAGAAATATGACTAAGTCTATTTGTTGTTCCTGCTAGATATTGGATTTTGTTCCCTAAATGTTTGTGTGTGTCTGGTGCTTGACCACACCAGGACAGCACCAAAGGCTTGTGATTATCCAGCACATTTTCTTAATAGTTTGGTACTAAAATATGCATAAGGTGCTTCCATGAGCACAGCTTTTTTACAAATATGTCTAATTAATGCAATTTGAAAATGTTGTTGCTTTCTTTGCTACTGAAATTTCGGTCTAACTTTCACTGAAAAGTGCAATACTTATTCATGTGCTGCTTTCCCCAATTTTGGCTTAATTGTTTCCAGCCTGTACAGCCCGGCTGTTTGGAGATGTTTATTACCAAGTAAATGTATTCTGCAAGGAGAGAACCCGGCTAAATTGCTGGAAAGAAAAATTCTACAGTCTGACCTTATCAAGGCAGGATCCAGAAGGTTCTTATTTTTCATTTTGACTGCGGGCCGTTTGTGAGGCAAAAAAAACAATCCAAAGAACTTAACTAAAGTCTATCACAACAATCAGTGGTTCTGGGGAAAGAGAAAAAAAGAGAAGAAGAAGAAAAAAAAAAAAAAAAAAACAAAAAAACAAACACACACACACACAAAAAACGAGAAAAAACCCAAAACACAAAAAAAAAAAAAAAAAAAAAAACCACAAAAAAAATCCCCAGACCAAAAAATACCACACACACACACACACACACACACATAAACCGCCCCCAAAAAAACAAAAACCAAAAAGAAAAACAAAAAAAACTCAAAAAAAAAAAAAAACCGTCAAACACTTAGAATCAATTTTGCAGGATAGCAGAAAAAGCATTACATATCTTAGAATGATACAAAGATATTTTTCTTCTGGCTTTGGAAAACACAAATCTCTTCCAGGCAAATGCTCTTGGTATTTAGGGAATCTTTTAATATACTTTAAGTATATGATAACACAAAATGAGAGCGCAGCATCAAAGCGTTCAATAATCTATTTTGAGTGATCTTTAGCAACTCTCCTAAGCATTTATAGCTTGCTGGAGGGGAATGCGTTTTTCAAAGATCATGAGCAGTCCCTATGGAGACCTGTAACCTTCCTGAGAGCAATTCACCACATCCTGATAGGTCTGATCACAGCGCAAGGGAGACAGCCAGTGGCAGGGAAACGCTCTGGGAATACTAATGGAGCCCTGTGCCTGCTGAGTCACCGCCTGGAACCAGGCAGGGGGCAAACAAAGGGTTATTTGGGGATTATAAATACCAATACGGAGTTAAGTATTGGCTAAAGCTTCCTTTAGACCTTGGCCGCTTTGCGGGCTGATTTGCTGCCTAATCAGTTTATTAGTGAATCAAACAAAGATAAAATCTGTGCTCAGGGAGGGCTGGGAGGTTCAGCTCTGGGGTTGGGAAAAGAGGAGGGAGTGTGTGGATAGCAAAAGTCTCCTCGGAGCAGCACAAGAACCTGCGTTTGTTCCTCTAGACAGTTTGGCACTGGCGTGTCGTTCCCGTGCAACCTGCTGGGTCTGTGAACAAAGCACAAGGTTTTTCTCTTCACCTCTGGCCCCTTGCAGGAGCCGTGCTGTGCCCTGGTGGCCTTAAAGCTTGTTGCTTTTCTCCTGTTATTTGGCATTCGGATGTTTTCCAGGATTTTCTGTTCTGCCGAGGAGATTTTTGCTGTTTAAACCCGCTCAGAGAGAAAGCTGCACGATGAGTTTCTTATCACAGGATATGTGCGGCTGAATCCCCTTGCTAAGCCACTGCTGGCCTCCCTCAGGTGTCACACGCCGCTTTGCTGCCTGTCACCATCCTCTGTGTGCTTACTCCAGGCCATCCAGAACAGTAGTGTGCTACTTAAACCAGAGAGCCCAGCCTTGCAATTCCAGCTTTTCAAGGGTCCAGATCCACACGATGCTTCACTAACCTGTACCGTGCTACATGTGGCCTTTGGATTTTATTATTCTATTCTATTCTATTCTATTCTATTCTATTCTATTCTATTCTATTCTATTCTATTCTATTCTATTCTATTCTATTCTGTTCTGTTCTGTTCTGTTCTGTTCCGTTCCGTTCCGTTCCGTTCCGTTCCGTTCCGTTCCGTTCCGTTTTCACTTTTCATACACCCCACGTGTAGTACAAGCTCAGCTTGTTATTTTCTGTCCTGCCTTTTCTTCGTTCTCCCCTCCCCGAACCTTGTTTCAGGTGGTAACTGCTGCAAGAGCTTAAAAACAAGACTGAAAAAAGTTCACTTTTATGGAACTGCAGACGAGGGACGGGGGAAGGAGGGGAAAGGCACCAGGATAGTTTGTCTGCCTCAGCTCAGTTCGTGTCCTCAGCTGTGTGTCAGCCCGCAGTGGTGTGAAGAGCATCACAAAAGACGCGCTACACAAACATTTAGGATGAAAGGAAAGTCCTGGTGTTGTGGGGAGTCTCTCAGTGAGGTGGTGCTGTTACCCCATCGCATCTGGCTCCTGCCTGGTGTCGGATTTCCCCTTTCTCGGAAGCTCTGTGACCACAGGAAGGGAATGAGCCACCAGGAGATGGAGAAATTGGTGGTGTTCTGTGAGATCTGGACACACAGCTGGTCAGTCACCTGGGGGTGAGGAGACCGTGCCCAGGTTGAAAGAGGCAACTTCTGATACAGAAACACCTTTGAAAGCCCCTTGCAGAAAGAGCAGTTCGGAGGTTTGCTGGGAATCCATCCCCAAGGCACTCAGTTTGGTTTTTAGGATTTTATAGCACATAGCAAGCATGAGAAAAGGGAATACCATGAAGAAAGGGGGTCTCACATCCCCCATTTTCTTTCAGCCTCTCAAATGCCCCCTTGGCCATCGCACTACTGCTCCTTCAGCAAAGGACAGGCAAGTCCCCCCTCCTGTCCCTGCCTTTGATAAAAACCGCTCGGAATGTCCTTGCTGTCCAGAGCAAACATGGAGACCAAATATTTGACCAGAGGAGGGGGAAATCTCGTACTCTTTGCAAAACATTAAGATGAACAACAGTGATAACCCATTCCTTAGAGCGAGAGGTTTTTAAAGAAAAAAAAAAAAAAAAAAAAGGTGTGTGTGTGCATCCAGCCTGGAAATGCAGGTGAGGGCACCCGAGGTACAGTCATCTTTTATTAGTAACAGCTAACTTGGAGTGACACAAGCAAATTTCATCTATTCAAAATGTGTTCTCCTGCTGTTGCAGCTACCATGGAGTTATCAGAGCCGTGGGGAGTTACTGCTCTTGTTCCCTTTACGTGGAAATCACTTGACTCTCATTCCCTTATTGTCCCTCTCTGGGTATTACTATTATCAGTGCAGCGGTGCAATAGTTTTCCTTAAATGTTACTTCAGAAAAGTAAATAATTTCTTATTCCTGTGATTTTTTTCTTTATTTTTTTTTTTATAGAGGCACTGCTTTGAGAATAGATTTTAAAGGACAAATATTATGTTTAATGATTCAGAAAGAAATGAAAATTATTACTGATACAGAGCCTGAAGAAAAATAATATTAGGAGCAGGTCACATAACAGGAAAAAACCCATATCTATTTAGATAAGGTGTGCCTAACAGTCTGACTGAAAAGAAAATAGGGAAAATCCATTCAGACAAGGAGGAAGGTTTCAGGAGCTCGTTTTGGCTACTCAAAGGACAATTAATTATTTAACAGGAGCTACTAATGACTGCTTCATAAATAAATTTTTAAAATAAACACTGGATCGTCATTATAGGGAGTTAAATCTCTATAAAGTAATGTTTAATAGACTGAGTGAGGGTTTTTTCAGTGTTAATCGGAAGACCAAAAGTTAAAATCAGACAGTCAGAGCAATCCACTCCTGCAAAAAAAAGGCCAGATATACGTGTTCCCTTTAAATAATTTCAGAAGGAAAAAGGAACTCGCTGGGGTCTGAGGGAGAGCCAGTTAAATGAGGGCAGGTATAGAGCATCCTCATCACGCAGGGTTTAAATGTGACCTGAGGTAACAGGAATTTTCGGGCCGAGCAGAGGTGTTGATGGAGTGGAGAGAAAACAAAAGTGATAAGAAAGTTGTTACAGCAAGCTCAGCAGGGAGGAGACCAAAGGTTTTATGCTGTTGTTTACTGAGCGATTGCTGTGAGGCCTGAGGTGAAATGCATCGTGCCATCACAAGGTGCAGATGGCATGCTTTAAAAAAATGGCCGTGGGCTCGCCTTGTAAATACAGACAATCCTGTTTTTTTCCAAGCATCTGGGCCTGAGCAGAGCCCTGTGCTGCAGGTGCAGTGTGTGCTGCTTGGACACGTCACTGCTCTGCTGCTCCTTTCCTGACTGGAAGAACCGCAGAGGTTTCCTGCCCCAGGGTCTTCCAGGCCGTCTCTCTGTGGGTAAGACCTGCCCATTCCTGTTAAAGAGAATCCTTTTTGTTTGCTGCATCATTTTATCCTTTCGATGACAAGAAGGCTCAGGGTTAGCAGTGCCAGGGCAAGCTTTCCTGCCCTGATGGACCCAGAGTCCTGGCATCCCATCTGGCACGGGCTGAGCTTGCTTCAGGGTGGCCTCGGTTATTTGTTGTTGTCGCACAAAGAAGGAATATGTTTTGTCAAATTAATTTGTCGCAACTTTTACTGTCCCTCCTGTGGAAAAGCTCACACAGCTCCTTCCAGTCGAGTCGAGGGACAAGGCCCCCATGGCTGGGCTCCAGTGGTCCCTGGTCAGGCTGGGAGGGGCAGTGATGGATGGCAGATGGGCACAGCAAATAACTAGGGAGGAGGCTGAGATGGAGCAGTATCAGCACACTCAGGATGTGGCTGGCATGGAGTGGCTCAATATGGTTACAAGGCAGGGAAGGTGTTGGAATGGGAAATGCGTTTTCCTGCCCACCCCTCAATCCCTTCTCTGCCCCACACAGCCCTTAGCCACACACTCAGAACTCCTTTTATTCTTCTTTTTCCTTCTCTAAACTGTGTGTCAGATGTCCCTGCCTTCCCATCGGGCTCCTAACAGCTCCTTTGAGAGGGTGAGGGCTGAGCTGCCCTCGGCTGCATTCTCTGCCACACAGACTGTGCCTGTTGGGACTTTGGCCATCTCGTGCAGCCTTGCCCTCTTGTACATTGGTCTTGCTCTAACTTACAGCAGCTCCTTCCCCTCTTCCTGTCCTCTGGCTGCTTTATAGCAACACAGGAAAAAAAAAAATCCCAGACCATTTTACTTGTTCTGCAGCTAAAAAAATATATATATATCCAGGCTATGTTTGCTCATGTTTGAACCTTGAATTTAAGGACAAAGGATTTTGTCTCTGTTTTCCTCTGATTCCAGCAGAACTGTTGAGAAGAATAGCTGGGAAGAAGGGGTCAATATTCCAATTCTCATAAAAATCTGCAAACATATGGCCTTTGCCAGCACAGCTGCTTTCCTGCCACCATCAACAATCAAGGTTAAAATGCATGATGCTCATTCAAAGGGAAATGCAGTGGGAAAATTTCCACTGTTCGTGTAGTTTTATTTCCAAAGGCAAATCGAAAAAGTTGCAATGTATTTCAGCTTGGTTTGACCTAAATGGTCAACCAAACAAGAAATAAATACCCTTTTGGGCTGAGTTTGACTTTGGATCCCTTTTGCTTCAGTAGCTGAAGTGCCCCCATCTCCTGCTTCTTTCTCAGACCAGATTTCTGGTAGGATAGTTTCTTGAGGAGCAGTCCCATTGTCTTGCTGGTGGAGTAAACAAGCTGAGTTAGTGGGAAGCCCCAGAAAAAGTCATTTGACAGAGCAAAAGAGGGCAATGATACTGCAGGAACTGATGGATAGAGGTCAGCTCTATTTTGGGTCAATATTAAATGCCCTGTGTGGTTGTTTTGCTGGGCTTTTTTCTAGCAAAGAAGATGAAATGTTACAGTTCAAGAGTGTCACATCTATTGGTGCTTACTGAAAATGGAAATCCAGATAATAAACAAGCATTACTGCAGGGGTCTGGGCACACAGAACTCCAGGATGGAGATGTATCTCTGAATTACATTGTTAGTCCATAACTCTGACCTTCCTGCCCCTATATCTCTTCTCACAGTTCCGTTATATATTTTTGTGGTTTTTCTTTTCTTCCTTTTTTTTTTTTTTTTTTTTTTTTTAACCCTCCTCTGAAGCTTCACAGAGGCTGGATAGAAACATTTTTTTTTTGTTCCTTAGTCCTGTGTTCCAGCTGTGTGTAGTAATGGGTGTCACTCAAGCTTGAATGGAGGGGTTTGAGGAAAGAGGTGACTGGTTTGAGATAATATTTATAGAGAGCAAAGACAGAGGTCAACTCACTTCATTGCTAATTTCACCTTTAATTCTTCTTCCGTTTCCCACCCTGGCAAATCTGCATTCCATGTAAATTTCCATGGGGTTTTAAACACTTCTGGCTCCTTGCTGTTCTGCTCTCGATTGTCTCCTTCATGAAAGTGAAAGAGTTTGGTCCAAACCCACTTTCATTTACAACCGTGTTGATTTCCCCTTGCCCATCTGGAAGAGGGGTGCCTTCTTAGTTCAACCAGAGCTCTAAATTTCGCCCTGGTGACAAAGGAAAAGATGATAACAGGAGAAATAATTATGTATACACACCTGGTTTTTGGTTAACTCGGAGGTTATGTGCCTGCTGGGGTCAGAGTCTGGCAAACCAGGCACGTGACTGTGGCTATTTCTCCACGCAATGAATATTTGCTCTGGAGTTTCATCACCCCCTCCCAGGAATGGCTGCCGACCACAGGGTAACGTGGTTTCACTGGAGAGGAGAAAAGATGAGTTTTCTGTCTAAAATTACTTTTAGCGCCGCAGCGCTTCTTGACATGAAGGTCAATAAGTGCCTAAATTACTCTAAGTAACTGAGTTTATTATAATTCCTCCCTGTCACATTCCCTTGCTGCAGCTGTGACACTGTGCTGTATAACTTATTTAATTATACAGTGGTGGTTGCCGCTGCGTGTCTGTTGTTGGGGATGTTATGAATATTTAGATATTTTTTCTTTCTCTCCCGTTCCGTAATTTAAACAAATTCACTGAAGTGTATTTAACCTGAAGCAATCTAGGCTGCGTGCTGATTTGGGCCGCGCTGTTTGAGAAACTTCCTTCTGCAAAACCGTATCGGAGCGAAGCAATTCCTTCGGTGTAAAGATGGAAAGAGAACCAGCCCTTACACGCCGCACTGTTCTGGAGTTCCTCTTTTGTTTGTTTTCTAAACCAGCCTCAATTACGGTGCGATTGGTGCTTTCAGTGGGTGTATTTTGACAGCCCGGACCTGCGCTGCAAACTTCCCCACTCCCACGTGTGCATACCCCCAGTTTTCCTTCCCAAAGGGTGCATTTGGACACCAGCCCCAACATATCAAAGGTCTGTGGGCTGAGCTGTGTTTAGCAACCCGGAGAGCTGCTATTGGAGGGCAGAAAGTGCAGGACAGGCGATTTCCACCACAAACCTTTTCCCCCTGAGGATATCCATACAGGGGGATTCATTGTGTGCCTGTCAGCACTGTGCTGGGTAGGAAGACTGTGAGTAACATCTTGGAATATTTAAAGAAAATGCTTATGGGGAGGGTTAAGGGAACTTGGCTTTTTTTTTTTTTTCTTTTTTTTCTTTTTTTTTTAACAAAGACATCGAGACAGAGGGGAGATCCACAAAGATATAAGTAGGTCTAAAACAGGACAAATTATCATTCATATAATTAAGCCTAATGGACCTTCCTGAGAAGGTTTGGGATGATGACTTTCTAATATTCACTTTTTTTTTTTTTTTTTTTTTTTTTTTTTTTTTTTTTTATTTAGTCAGTAAATTATGCATAAAGGACAAAACTGAAATAATCACCTGACACTGGTGTCACTTGTGCCTGCCTAATTCTCATCCATTGTCTTTTGTAGCTTTAAAATAGGAAATAAGTAGCAGGGACCAATGTTTGAGAGGGGCTGATAAATTATGAAAAAAAAAAAGACTGTTTTGCTTAATTTAAGTTGCATGTGATCTTTTTGAATATGAAAGATTGCTTACAGTCATAGTTGAGATTTTACACTGAATCAGGGTGTAGTACAAGTCCTGTGGAAGAGCAAAAAAGCAAAGAAAGAAGAAAAAAGTAAAAAAATACTGACTTGATGTCATCTGTTAAGTCACAAACTGTAATAAAGTTTCAAGAAAAGAAAGAAGAAAACTTGGTCTAGTGGAAGGTGTCTCTGACATGGCATGATTGGAACAAAGTGGTCTTTAAAATCCCTTCCAACCCAAACCATTCTGGGATTATATGAAATCACCTGAATATCTTTTTTTAGGGTAGGTGATGGAGACAAATTGTTTCTCTTAAAATATTCTTTTTTTTTTTTTTTCTAAGCTGCATGAAAAAAATCTGGTAAAGAGTCACGTTTATCAAAGTGGGAACAACATTTTCCACTGATGGGTCTGAATTTTAGTTTGAGGAGGTTTCTGAATATTGCTTTCAGCTACAAGGAGATAAAGTCTGCTGTTCTTATACAAATGTGTCTGCTCTACATGTAGAAAACAACAAATGACTCATGAATTATGGTAAGTAACAGGACTCTATTCTGAAAATTAAAAAAAAAAAAACAAACAATGCCAGTCAGAGTTAAGGGGGATGGGAAAAGCCAACCCCAAGCAATTCTGGGATTCCTGTCTATGAAGCCTAATTCGCACTCAAAGGACAAAAGTACTTATGCTAGTCCCAGAATTGGATCTCTGGGATTTCATTCCCCCAACAGGATTTTGATTGATTATATTTTAGTAGTTTTATCTTATTTCATAATGTTTGTATTAAATCAGATACCCCTGAGCACTTAATCTTTTTTTAAACTTCCAGATCTTTGTATTTAATAATATATTTCCTGTCAAAACCTAATACCAATAAGAATCACAATAAATGTAAGTCATTGATCAGATGCAGCAATGACAGGGAACCAAAATCCTGACCCAGGAATTGCTGCCTGTAATAGAGACACCTCTTGACTTCAGTGAGGTTTGGGTCAGGCCTGGAATGGAAACAAAACCCATCTCTGTTTGCCAGGCTGGTCAGTGATGACCTGGGACGTGATGGCCATTAATCCACTGTAATAACTGTGCGTCCTTGCTAAGGAATGGTGGCCAGTGAGATAAATAATGGGGAACTGTGCTGTGTTCATGTGGTGTAGAGCAGGAAATCCACAGCTGGATGAGAAGGTTGTTGTGGTGATGCATTCCCTACACCTCCAGCAGGTGCTTCCAAATAGGGAAAGAGTTTCAGTTTACCTTTAGACGTTTTAGGAAGTTTAGCTGGAAAGTTCTGTGGGGTTCTCATTGTAATTGGCTCAGAGCCAGCACGGAAGTGTGGATTGGACTCTGGGAATGTAACTCAAAGCCTGTTGTTCATCTCATTGGGCCAAGGGCCAAAAAGCCCACCTAAGCTGTTAAGTTCTAAAGAGAGAGAACAAAGAAACTCTACGCTTTTTGAAGTGTTGTAGCAAGTAAGAGACTTGTTTCTGTGCTGTGCTCGGCTTTGTTTTTGTTTTTTTTTTGTATTATTTTCCTTCTTTATTAAAACCTTTTTGATTTTTCAAGACACTCTCGATCATGCTGTCTTGCTAATTAATATTAGCCACGTTTCTGCCAGGCTGGCCCTCCGAAGTGTGGGTAAAACACATAGGTTGTGGTTATAATACCAAATAGTCCTTCAAGCATCCTTATCATCCACCTCCTGATCACAAATTTCAGGGCAATTACCTCAGTGGTCCCAGGAGATGAAGGCTGGAGGCTCTCAAACCCCCTTTAGGCTGTTTTCAGAAGAGGACAGAGGTGTGGCAACACTGAATCTCCATGGTCCCCTTCCTGGGGAACCACTGGGGTTGGGCATCGCTGAACAAATATTCTTAATTCTCAAGATTTATCTGTTTAGAGAGCTGAAAAGGCTCCTTACGTCCAGGAGGTATGCCTCCAGGGAGTAAAAAAAAAAAAAAATAAAAAAATCCAGGCATTAACTTGAGTGGGAAGGAGATTTCACACAAAATACTGCACTGGCAATTCTTTTACCTAGAAGGAGACGGTCAGAGAGACATGGTTTTCAACCCCTTTATCTAAGGATTTTTTAAACATAATTTTCATTAAGTACTCATTATTAAAAATAGAGGGCTCTATCTTTATTATGTATGTGCTGGACATGCTTTGATAATGGGATCAGGACATCCATGCTGGAGTTGTAAATCAAATAAGCAAGCTTTGGGAACAAAGCCTAGTTCTGCTTTCCAAATGCTGATCCAAGTATTGCTTGGAAATAAGATCTCATTTACTGGTTAATCCTGTAATTTGGAGAAGTGAAATTTAAGTTACGTTATGTGTAGATTATAATGAAGTGACTGTATTAGTGATGGCTGTGGTGTCTGTGATCATAACTTGCTTTTCTCGTTGGCTCACAACATCTGGAGGAAATAAAGATCCCTAAGCCATCCTCCCTTGTGTCTGCCAAAGCAGGTGCAAAGGTGGATGCTTTTCTGACCTGATCTGGAACTGACATCCCAGCAGGAAGCAGAGGCCTTGGATCTGCTGCTCAGCTGTGGAGGAGCTCCCTGGGGCACAAGGAGCCTGCTCACACCTTCTCAGGGCTTTCAGTGGCGTGGCAGCTCTTGGGGAGTTGGGGAATGACCCCAGTGAGTTTGGCCACTTGAGCATCACACCCAGCTCCCAGTCTGGGTGTAGCCCTCTGCCTCCTAGATACCTTGAAAACCAAGATGCTGAAATATCTTTTTTTTTTTTGCCACCTAAAGGATGATTAGGGTGAATGAGTGGGAATGACAAATTTGGCAACAATGAGGAGGTGTGAACAACCTGTGTGGAGACAGCATAAAAATAGGATGTCTCCAATAACTCCCAGGGGAGGGTGAGCATTAGTTAAATGAAAACTGTTGTTTTAAAGAACTCTGCTGGTTTTGGTTTTTTGGGGTGGGTTTTTTTGTTTGTTTGGTTTTTTTTGTTTGTTTGGTTTTTTTTTTTGTTTGTTTGTTTGTTGTTTGGGTTTTTTTTGTTTTTTTTTTTAACTCTGCATGCTGGTGAGAGTTGGAAAATTTGTTACTGTGTAAGATACCAGGTCTGGAGGGGGAAAAGATTATGTTCTCACCATAAAGCAAATGATAGCAGATTAAAGCAGGTAAGCAGCATCATGCTGGCCATTTGGCCAGAGTATAAACAGGTTTGGGTTAATTGGCACTAAGGAGGCTGTGCTGCTTGGGGGTTTATATTTAAATACCGACCGTTGTCCTTCCCATATGTGTTGACAAAGCTCGACTCAACAGTCATCTGTTGTTCTATCCACGGCTTGCGGCTGATAGCTATATGTAGGATATTTTGACTTTAAGAAATGAGAGCTTATGGAAGATATGTGCCTAAAGAGTTATCTTTCTCAAACAGAGAGAAAAAGCGATATTCTCTTGTGGCTCTGTGTTCCTTGTTATGTGCTAATCTATCCTGTTCCAGCCTACCCCCTCAAGTGTTCCTTTGCACCAAGGCTCTTGGGGATGTTAAAAAGGAGGAGAAGGTTGTGTGGTGTAACTACACGTTTCCCTGAACTGGGACAGCCACCAAGCACCTCACTGAGCTCTTGGCTGCCTGCTGCCACAGAACACAGCAGGGGAGTCTTGCCCTAAGGTGCAGAGTATGTGCTGCAAACCTCCTTTGCCAATTGCAAAGCCAAGTGCACGAGTGCTGTCTGGAACACTGCGGTGTCCCTGAGCATTGCAGTTACAGGACTGTTTTCAAATCAAGATCAACGAGCTTGTACATTTTGCAGTTAGTTTTGGGTGTTCTCTCAGAATTCATGGTGTGTCATATCTCTGATATCGCTTGGGCTTCCCTCCTTTCCCAGGAGAAACAGATCTAAACCAGCAGGATATTTGTTGTAGCCGAAAGGAAATATTAATTCAAGGCCCTGATCCTGAAAGCTGTGTTTGCCTGACACCTGCATCCTGCCAGTTCTGCCCTTGCACACGAGCAGGGCCGTACACAAACACCCCCTCCAATTTTTGAGGCAAAAAAATGCTGAAAAGGACTGAACATTTCACACAGCCTGGAAACAACTTCAGAGTATCTGTGCACCTGCTATTCTTAGGAGCTCAGACTGCAGAAACAACAATGCTGCCTCTGGCTTTGACGTCTCCAGACTGTGAGTGACACTCCAGCATTTGGAGCTGCTGTCAGTCTGGTGGGAGAACTCAGAAGAGGCTGATAAAGCTTAAAAAAGGAAGAGCTTTGTATCTATAGAAGGGAAAGAAAAGAAAGCCTTTGGGGGCTACAGCAATATGTTGCCTTGGAAATATTTGATCGGGTTTGCCATTCTGTTCAGACACTTCACTTTTAAAAAGCTTTAAATCAAGTAAGTTTAGGGTTTGAATGATGCAGCTTTAGTGGCTGCTTATCAGCCACTCGTGCCTATGCAAACTGCAGAAGCTAAAATGGCATTTCTGATTTTCAGGTGAAATTGAATGACCTGAAAATGGATCCATCTTCTCCCGTGCTCCCAGCAAGCATTTTGGAACAAACTGCCTTGCAGCTCGGATGCAGTCCCACGGACAAAAAACTTGCTTTCCACTTAGATGAAAAGGATGAGTTAAAGCATCTTCGGGAATGTTTCTGTATCCCCAAAGTCAAGGATCTGCCTTCAAGTGAGAGTTATAATTGCTGTGAGGGAGAGGGAGGGGAAAGGGCTGGGCCTCACATCTTCTGCATGTGTTTATCACAAGTCTTTGGGAATCATCATCACTTACGAGATAATTGAGCAATTGTAGTCATATCTGAGCACAGAATGTCCCTGCTGTTGCTAAATCAATCCATCAGCTTATTCTAGCACCAAAAGCTCCGTGTTCTCGTTGCCATCCTGAATCAAATGTGAGGATACAGTGCTTATGTGGTGCTTATGCTGTCAGTCAGCAGCTTTGAACAATGTAGTGACTGATTGAAAATTATAGGCAGGAGCTTTTCTGTCTAATGGCTCGAAACAGCAGCCTTGCTTGGGTAGTTCAGAGCCGTTGCTTCCTTGGTGTGATTCAGTTTGGTGTTATCTGTCTGGTTACAATTATTTCAGTTAATGAAAGAGGCAGTATATATATTATGTGAACATTTATGTCTCATTGCTGGTGGTGGAGCTATTTTCTCGCCGAGGCCAAATGGAAGACTGTGCCTCAGAAGAAATAATTGATCTGGGCAAATAATTCATAATGAAGCCTTTTATTTGAAGATGTTTTCCACTTTCCTCATGAATTGCCTAAAAATAGATAGCACTTGATTTCAGTGAAGCTGTGTAAAATTGTTCTGGACATTTTTCTCCTTTCCTGTTCCACAGTTGTTTTGGGGAGCCTGTGGCATGTCTGGGCATGGGGAGGGCTTGGTGTGGAGGCAGGAGGGGTGCAAAGTGGGGTGCCAGGCTGAGAGGGAAGCATTTGCTTCAGATTAGCACTCCCAGACCACCAAAACTAAGACTCACCTCCAACTCTTTTTTTTGGCAATAGCCACCATGTTTAGCCAAATTCATGCAGGGAAACCTGGTGGGAGCAGCCACCTATGGAGGCAGTGAGGTCCTGGTCTCTTCTTCTGCTTCTCAAGTTCTATCTGGGTTTATTTCCGTCTCAGTTACATGGAGAGCAAAAGCTGTGCAGGCCCTGGTCACTGCACACTGGACATTGGAGAACTGGCTCATTGTGATTTCCTTAGATGGTGAACACACACAGGCAGAGTCACTCTCCTCCTGTCCTCCCTTGGCAAAATGTACCTGTTGAAAATGAAAGGAAAAAAATATGATAGAACTTCCTTGACATTTTTTGTGGGTTTTTTGTTTGTTTGTTTTTGTTTGTTTGTTTGCTTTTTCATTTTCCAATAAATGCAGACAGAATTTTTTGCAGATTTTCTTTTTCTGAAAGGAACAGTAGTGATGGTAAATGAGAAATTACAGGTGCATTCACCAAAGTGTGTCCAGTAAGGGACTGTGATTGAAAATTGCGTCAGTAGTCTGAATTCCTGGACATCTTTTGAAACTCTTTCTGTCTGCAGTATCTTCCTGCTGAGCAATGATGAGTGTTGGGAATGCAGTCCGCTCCTGCCCTTGGGACACAGTGATGATAAATCCCAGTTCTCTGTGTTCTGGTGGTATTGGTTTATCTTTCCCCAGATTTAAATCTTTGAGTTGAGCTGTTTCTATTATTCAGAGCAGGACTGGGCACTTGGCAAATATTTAAGGTATTTGCTTCCTCCATGCCTCTGTAATTCTTTTTTTTTTTTTTTTTTTTTCTCTATTTAACCTGGTGGCTTAAGAGAGTTTCCTAACCCCCTCTGTTTGTTTGGATATTTGACTATTCTTTACTCAAAGCTCCTTTAGCTGCCACCATGGTGCTGCAGGATGTGCCACTAGAGCTGGAAGGACGCTGGAACACAATTCCCATGGCAGTGGTGCTTCTGGAATTCAGCCCAGGCAGGAGTAGCTGGATCTTTGACTGCAGAATGGCAAAGGTCACTTTTCAGTGTTGTAGAAGCTTCAGATAAAGGAATCTGCTGAGAAGTAGTAGAGGTTTTGATACCCATGTGACAGTTTAGTTTTCTTCCTTTCCAACATCCATTATTGTCTGGTTTTCAATTACCACCATATTTAGACCCAGAGACTGCTGCTGTGGGGTTTCCCCCCTGTAGTTACAATAATATTTAGTCGTGGAACTGTGGATAGATATATATTTTAGTGAAGCTAAACAATGTACAAAGTAGTTCCAGTTGAAAAGCACAGAGAACCCATCATTCTGGTGTTCCTAAATTGAGGGGTTTTCCCCTCCCCTTTTTTTCCCTGTCCTTTTCCGTGCTTCAGCTGTTATCAGGAACAGCTCCCCTGCTGAAGAACAGCAGGGGTGTAAATATATATATATATTTGCATTGTGTGACTCTACCACAGAGACAGATCTGCCATGACATTTATCTGCGCCCAGGAGCGGATGCCAGATAACGCCTTCCTGAAGATAAATGTCATTGCAGATATTAGCCATCAAATATTCTTTATATATTTACATAAAACATTACAATGAGGCTTTGAAATGAAGCCTTACAAGAAGCAGATGAGAACATCCATAGGAGACAACAGTAAGATGACGTACAGGAAAATATTTAGGAAGTCATTATAATAGTTTAATTTAGTTTATCAAGTTACAAACTGTCAGGGCTGTTTATATGCTGTATCCATCAAGAGGAAACCTAGTAGCAGCCTAACTCCCTGCAAATCTCTGAGGTTTTGTGTGCAAGCCTGAGGGACAAGGCTCAGGTGAGCAAATGAGGAAAAGACGACAGCGGAAGATTTAGGGAAATGTTTGGGTCCCGTTGCTCTTCTCCGAGCTGACAACAAAGTGTCTTTAACGCTCCCTTCGTGCACCCCAGGGAGGAGGCAGCGGTGCCTGCATTGCAGCTGGGCACCAAATCACCCATCTGATTAAAGCGATGGCTTGTGCTTTATCACCTTGGAAAGGAGCAGGGCGTCATTTGGGTTTCTTGGGAATAAAAAGATGGCCCGGAGTGAAAGCGCTGAGCTGTATTTCCCAGAAGAAATGGTTAAAGGCGGTGGTTAATCATGAAAATCTGACTTTTTGGAGGGCTGGTGAGGGGAGTACAGGCAGGTGTGAAAGAGGAGATCTTTTATCCTTCAGCTAAGGACAGAGCTCAGATAAGTATAAGCAGATTTAGTCCTTCCACTTTGGTTAATAAACCCGTTACATTTTTCCCTTTTGTTTGGACTGACTATTTCTGACGATACACTTGCTTTTCCTTTTAGGTTTAAAAGGTATAGAATTACATTTTTAATGTAGATGAATGAGTATTATTAATATGCAAAATAATGTATTCGATTAGATTTAACCAGTTTGCAGGAATCTGAGTAGGTGTATGAATATATAATATATTTAATTAATCTTAATGTTAATGTATTTTTTGATCCAGGCTACTTGAAGAACACAATTGAATGATTTTTTTTTTCTTTCCCTTTATTTTCTCAATTTTGTTTATTTCCTGTTAGAATATTTCAATATATATTTCAGCTCCTCCAGAAATTAAATGGGCCAATACCATGAGAAATAAATGTAATTTGGGGAAAGACCAGTGCTAGGCTTAGGGGGGAAAAAAAAAAGAAAAAAAGAAAAAAAAAGTATTACTCTTAAGAATATCACAGTGAATGTGGAGCTGTTGGAGTATGAGGAGGTGCTGATCAGGGGAAATTATGAAGATGGTGAAAAAAGCAAGCAGCAATGTTCCAAAATGAGTCTTTTAGTGATGTCAGAGAGGGGGAAGTAACGAGCTTTTTGTCAAAAGGAAAAAAAGTTCATCCAGATTTAGAGTTGGTAACCCATCAAGGGGAGAATATCCAAAGGAACAGGTATAAAAGTGTTAATATACACTTGGGAAAAAGGCAATGCCCTATCTCTCCAACAGTGAACAAGAGGTGTTTTTATTTAGAATTTTATTTAGAATTTAAAATTTAAATTTTATTTAGAATGTTTTTATTTAGAACTTTATTTATTTTATTTTACCATGGTGTAAGAAAAGCTGGCTTTCTCATAATTCCTCACCAGTTTTACTGCTTGGTGAGTACTAGTGAGATTGAGCTCCAAATTCTTGAGCAAGGATCCTTCTCTCTAACCCCAGTGGGACAGTGTTATTGTGTTTCTTGGTAGGAAAAGAGCTGTTAATAGAATCAATTTGGGGGCATGGATGATATTGATGCCTCTCTGTTTTCATTCAGATTACAATGGAGATGAAAAACAGGCATAGTATCCGCAAAACAGATTAGGCTGAGATTGCTCTCTGACTTATGCTTTTTAAAAGCCTCTAAAACTTTAATTAAGAAATTACCCAAGTTGTCTATACTCCTGAAAAATGTGTTTCCAGGGAAGTTCAGTGAAATTGGTAACTGTTAGTGCAAAAGGTAGTAAGAAACCATTTCCAGGCTGTTTTTCTACAGGCCTTACAAAATTTTGACAGACTGAATTGCACTCTTATGGTTCATTTTTTTAGTATGGTCATTCATTTGATCTTTATTCTGAGAGATAGCGATTATATTTACCAAAATTATATGTGATATTAGCTTTTAGGGGGATTGTAAGTATAGGTATAGACGAATGCAAATTGCCACTTGGAGAAGGTCACCATCACTTGTCCCTCCAAGAATCTCTAACATGAGAAATAACAGAAGAAGGCTCTGTTTGGATTGATAGATGATGACACAGGGTAATTAGATTGTTCAGAACCTCACTAGAGCTATTATTTATAAATTTCTACCGCCTTGCTTTTCTCCTAATCATTTAAAGGATTTGTCAACATAGATTTCCTCCTCCTCCTCAGACGATGACATGAAGTGCAGCCCCCAGTATTTGCTGACAAGACAAGAGCTTTTGAGACTGCCTTAAAATATTCTCCTCAACAATTACGTTTTTCTAAACAGAGATTTAATCGTGCAGGGACAACTTACGTGAAAGACACAGATTTGCCTCGTCCTAACTTTTATGAAATGCACAATGTCAATACCTTCATGACTCAGGGTAGGCATACATTGGTGGTGGAAGAAGAGTGGATAGCCGGATTGGGAAAATGCTCCCTGTTTACTCACCTGATAAAATCGGTGCCAGTGTCTGCTCCTCACACAGCCCCTGAGAAGTGGGTAGCTGAACTCAGGTCACCTCCAAAAACTGTAGGAGGAAAAGGTGAATAATTGCTTGCAAATTGCCTGTTCTCCTCCTTGGATCCTTTGCAGTGTTACCTGAGTGATGTTCTGGCAGAGGGTTCGGGATGTGACACCTGTTTGAATGTGGGGACTGTGATGTCCCAGGGGATGGACAGAGCTCTGGGGGTGGCATGTGTGTTTGGGGGGGTGTGCACACCTGCTGACACTCCTGTGCTCACTCTCACACCTCTGACCCTCCTGTGCTCACTCCCACGTGCATTTTGTTCCTCTGTGTTCCCTCCCCAGCTGACCTGACCCTGGTGGACGGAGAGGAGAGCTGCGTGTACTTCGTTGGGAATTCTCTTGGGCTACAGCCAAGAAAAGTTAAAACTTACTTGGATGAGGAGCTGGACAAGTGGGCTCGGACGTGAGTACCCTGCAGGGCATGCCAGATGCTGACCTGTGCTTCAGAGGAGCATTTTATTTTGAGATCTTCCTTGGAACTGCTTGAACAGCAGAAGAGTGCGTTAGAAGTACTTCAGCCCAGGAGTAAAACACTCTCAGTGTTTCCCTAGCACTGTTTATATTTCTTTTAAGGGCAGCAGCAGTAAAACAGGCAAATAGACCCTTTCAGCTGTGATAGCCCGTGCTGTGTGTGGTGGCTCTGCTTGGCTCACCTGGAGGACATGTGCAGTTTAACCCTCCCCACCCAGCAGTGCTTAAAAACAGAAGTTTAAAAACAAAATAAACGGTGTTCCTACAAGGCACACCAACCTATTTGGTTGCTGGTGAATGTGGTGGGGTTTCAGGCCCTGCGATTTTCTAATTAATATTTTTAAGTGCGTGTGATTCACCTTGCAGGCCTTGCAACAAGCAGCTCCCCTTGAAACAGCACCAAATGCAGGTGGTGCTGCTGCCCATGCTGGCAGGATTTTGGCTCCACTTAAACCAGGTCTCTGCCTGGCACGTTCATTTTATTTAGAAAGAAGCATTCCTGTCTTCTCAGTATCATCTCAGCACGGAGCTGAGTGTGAATTGCAACAAGCTTTGCTGAACCAACCTGATGTAAAAGAGACAGGATAAAAGAAGGACACATTGCAGGAAAGTGACGCTCTCATCATAACAAATGGGAGACTTTTTAATATGCATAGGGGAAAGAAAAAGCTTTTTTTGCTCTTTATTTAGGTTTTTTTGATATTATGTTCTGTTTCCATTAAGAGTCTGTGCTTTGAGATCTCCAGCACCTGCCTGAGCAGCTGGAGCAGGCATGAGTAAGGGAAATGATGAGCAAAAAACAGGGAACTGAAGGTGGGAAAGGAAAATAACATCCAGATGAGTGAGTGAGCTGGGCGAGAGATGAACTCTTTTATAGGGTGCAGGATATGAGTGGAACAGATGTGATTTCATGGTGAGAGAGCAGAGGAAATATGGAGAGGCAGAAGAGGAGAAATGAATTCTGCTAAGTGGGCAGCCTTGTTTCAGCAGGAACGGTCGAGATCGAGGCTTCTCAATGCAAATGTGAGAAATCTGTCGCTGCTCTTCCACTTGTAAATGTATGAATGCTGGGAGCCCATCAATATGGTTTATTGATTCCTCTTTTTCACCTGTATTCTTATAGGTGAGGAGGCTGAGAATGAGTGGGAATGAGTGGAACTTTGGGAAGAGCTCCTTCCTTCTGGTTATTCAGTCAGCAGAGCAATGCAGCTTCTCCAGTCGTTCGAAAAAAATTGCAGCCCCGTCCATTTCTGTGCTGTTATCCCACTTTGTCAGGGAAACAGCTGAGCTGCTTCAAAAGGCAGAAGTCAGATAACATTCTCAGAGTGATGCACTGGGACTGCAAACGTACTTCAGCTCCTCCATTTGTAATTTTTTCACTTCCATTCTTGTGTTTGTCTTTGCTGCAGTGAAGGATGGGTTTTTCCTCAGTGACTGTAAAAACCTGGAATAAAAAGGTAGGCAGTGTGTTCCTTCAGATCAAAAGTGCCTCCAGGAGCTGTACCTAGGGGGAAATATGGCTGAGCATTGATTTCAAGACACTGTAAGAGAGGGAGCAAAACTAGAAAGGCTGTTTGCCAAAAACACTGCTTGGCCTCAAAAGCCTTATCCAGAATAAACCAGAAAGTTTAAGAACAAATTAAAGCCAAAACAAAACCAAAGAACCAACAAAGCTAAACCCCTCAAATTAGCATCAACAAAGAAACAGAATAAAGTCCTGAACCTAAAGCAACTGAGACAGCCAAGGTGCTATCAAGCTAATTTTGAGGAGAACAGTGTAGGCTTAGAGAAGGTGGTGAATGGAATGCAAAGGATTAGGTGGCTGAGGGTACAGAAATGAGTACTTTTATTCCAGTCACCAAGGACAGCTTGGCAAAACCCAGTCTAAAGTGGTAGCTGTTCCCAGCTGAAGGCTGCTCAATGGCTCTTGTGTCAGCAGTGTGGGATGTAGTGGCTTTGGCTTAGATAAATAAGTAGCAAGAATCTAAGAAATGACATGCAAATTA
Organism: Chamaea fasciata; assembly: GCF_029207755.1. Taxonomy (NCBI): domain Eukaryota; kingdom Metazoa; phylum Chordata; class Aves; order Passeriformes; family Sylviidae; genus Chamaea; species Chamaea fasciata. Next base: position 34,992,620 of record NW_027094093.1, read on the forward strand.
GGTACATCCATCAAGTCAGCAATGGTATAGATTCTGGCCCTCTTATAAATTGGTTTATTGCATTTTCTGTTTGTTGTGTCTTGGGACCCATCTCAAAGAGCTGTGAGTCTATTTAAATGGCTTTCACTGCTCGCAGTTAAAGGCAAGAGTGAAAAGGAAGATTACCCAGTGCTGGTCAAGGGCAGGGAAGCTGTAGCTTTATCTCCAAGTAGGGATGGCAGCTCATTAGGCAAAGAGCTGGGAGAGAAAAGCATGGAAAAGCCTCTTTCTTGTTGTTTCCTCTCAGTGTTTAGCTCCTTTCCCTCACCTCCACTCTAACAGGTGGGTTACAGTTCTCATCCTACATCTGCCTCCCACATACACTCTCTGGTTTTGTATTCTCCCTCTCCAAATCCCTCATTCCTCTGTTTCTTATGCTAATGTAGCAGGATTACAAATCCAAGCCAATGGCTTTCTTGGTACGGATTTAAAAGCAGCCTTTGAGGCTTCATCTTTCAGTTATGATTTCGGCTAAACCCAAGATTTATTGAATGAGGGGTGAAAAGGGATGGAGAGTTGTTCCCTCACGTTTAACCTAGACTAGCCAATAACCCAATGTTTTAAAAGTGCAAACTTCAAGGGACATTTTTGGTTGGAGGAAGGCCAGGAGGTGCTTTGCAGTGCCTTGTTTTCCCTTTTGCCCTGCCAGAGCCAGTTAAGTAATTAAAATATTTTATAGAATCATTACTGTGTATGAGCATACTCGCTGCAGCAGGCAATGTCTCTCTCGTCTGAATAACTCATTAAAGCGGAACAATTAAAACAGAAGGGAGCCTGCTGCAGCCAGTTGTGCTGATGTGAAGGGCTGGCAGGGCGACTGGGGAGTGGGGAACCTGCTGCACGCAAGTCTTGAGGACTGGAGTTGTTGAGCAAAATTAAGACTGAACGGAAAAATGATTGTCCTCTGTGGATGTCTCAATGCAGGGGAGGGAAGGAACCACTTATGTGAAAAGTATGTTGGCACAGTAAATATAAACATGGAAATAATAAATTGAGACTAGAAATTAAAAAAAAATATATATATACACTTGAGGATTGAAGCACTCTTGGCAAGAGGCTGACATGGATATAATAGATTAGCAACCTCCTAGTTTGAAGAAGGCTTTATAATGTAAAGCCTGCAGTAGCAAACACTAATTTCAGCAAGAAATCTTTGGTTCTGTGTGCTGAACTAATCCTGTAAGAAACGAGAACCCTGCGAACAGGAGTGCAGCTGGGCCAAGCCCTGTTTGACAGCCCCACCTCTCCTGCCATGCTCAGGACTCCTCTCAGCACTTTGCCCTTCAGCAGGTTCTGTGGTAGAGCTGCAAATGCCTGTTTTAATGCCCTGGGTTTGTGGTTTTGTCTTTAATCTTCTGGTCTGTACAGGTTTTTTTCTCTTTTTCTGGTACGTCTTCCTTTTGTTGGCTGTTTCTTTGCTTGAAACCATGGTCCAACTTAAGAGTCTGTACTGGCTCATTAAATACCTTGCATCATTTTTGGCAAAAGAGCAAGAAGGAAATTTGCACTTGAACAAGATTTGGATGAGCGCAGAAGATTCCTGAAGATGGCAATTAATTTAAATTCCTTTTCTCACCGCCTCTGAAACCCTGGGATCATCTCAGAAAATGTGTTTCTAGCTCCCCTAGCAAGCTTTAAATCAACCAGACCTCAGTGAATAAAACGTGGCGTTGTGATTTCCTGCCAAATTGAAAATAAAATGGCAACCGACTAAAAAAATCAATTCGCACAACGAGAAACTCTCACAGAAGTTGAAGAAATAATTGTTTGTCTGATGGTCTGTGATTCGATGGGTGAAGTTTTGTATTCATTAATTTGGATACCTCCATTTAAATCTCCTTTGCTACCTAGGGTGCAGTGGGGGAGGGGGGGGGGGAAGGGTTGTAGGTTCTCCGTGCATGAGGGGAATGCCCGGAGCACTGCACTTGTGTCCTTAAAGATTATTACCCCCAGTGCCTACCAGAGCTGAGAGAGGGGTGGCATAATATACAGAGATATAAATTCTCTGAGGCAGAGCATAGAATTTTACAACCTAAGTGTAATAGGATGTATTGTGCCATCAGCAAAGTCTACAGAGTTTCATGTGATTAAAATAAAAAAAGGGGGTCCAAGAATATGCTTTTAACTACCATTTCAGAGGCAATAATTTTTGTCTCTTGGCATTTATATTGGCCATCAAGAGGGAGGCAAGCTCTAAGCTGTGCCATAATAATAATAATAAGAATAATAATAAATGCTGCCTCTCCCTTCTTTCAATATGGTTAAATGTCCATGTTTTTCCTCTCAAAATAAGACATTCTCATGACCAAAATCTCACAACTGTTTTCATGGTAACTTGGAAATTTATTCTGAAATTCTGATAGTCCTGTGTGCTGATAGAGAGAACTTTCATTAGTAAATTCCCATTAGGATGACACTAATGGCTATAAAATCAGGGAAATCTAATGAAAGAGAATCTCATAGGTAGTTAGGACTTATTTTTCCCATCTTCTTATGTTTGCTATCCTCTTTCAGAAATGCAGATTCCCTCAGGCTGGGAGCCACTGAAAATCTTCGGGGGTTTTATTTTAACAGTCTGTATTATCCTAAAGTCCCTTGATCGCTATACTACAGTTAAGAATAAGACAGGAAATTACCAATAAATGTCTTGCTGTTTGTGAAACGTATACCCCTGTCTTCAGGGAGTGCAGCTGCCTTGTGGGCTGATAGAAAGGAGGAAATTTTAGCTCTAATTCTGCCCCTCACAGCATTTTCTCCCCTCCCCACCCACTGCCTTTATTCCTCATCTATGAAATGCTCTTGTAAATGAGGGTTATTTCACACTGCCTGCTCTCTGCTGTCGAGGGCTCATCAGAGAGCGATTCTAAAATGGAGGAAAGCAGTCAGCTTTCCTGCTGTTTCCTGCTCTACCAGGACCTTATCCAAACCGAGGAGCAGGGTCCTCCTCCTCCTCCTCTGTGTGGGATTGGACTTGTTGAGCATGGGGATGTTATTTTACCTGTAAGAGGTGTTCAGTTGTAGCCGTGCACTCCTTCAGCTGTTGACCTAATCTAGCCCAAAATTAAATGGCAAATGCAAAATGTTTTGCAAGGATGAGAGGCTTGAAATGGTTAACACAACTGTGCTTTTTAAAAAGCAGCAGCTCCCCTATTCTTTAGAAATGTACTTCTTTTTTGGAAATATCCCTAGGAGGCGTGAATTCGACCCAAGTCAGCCAAAAGGAGTGTGAGCGTAAAAGGCCCAGGTAATTTTTGTGGGAGACAGAATGACACTCTACCTGAGAAGGGAAAGTATGAGGTGGATAGGGAAAACCAATCTTTTAAACAGCCTTGAGGATGGGGCAGTGTCTCATGCACCCTCCATTCTCATGTCTTAATCTGCCAGCTGCCCTCCTGCGATTTTGAGTGAACGTTGTGGGCCAGTTCTTCTTTAAAAGGTTTACTACTTTATTTTTTCCTTTTTTCTCACATCAAAGCTTTCAGGGTGTCTTTTGCTCTCCCTGGATTCCTACTGGCTTTGTCCTTATTTTGAAACAGCTTTATACTCAGCCTCATGCAGACTGGTGTTTCCAACTCCACAAGTACCCCGTGGTGCTCAACAAATATGAAAATCATCCAGTGTGAGATGGGAGCCCAGAGCAATGTTTCCCTGGATTAGCACCATTATTACTTTTCTCAGTCTGCCTCCATTTGCATTTAAATCTGCACTCGACACCCTGCATGTTTAAGAAACTAGGCAACTTTTTATTTATATATGCACGCTAGCTACCTTGGAAGTTTTCTTCTCTGTCATAATTGAAGGAAAATTTAGTTCAGAACACTCAATCCAGAACTGAATTTATATATATGTCACTTCAGAGTAACAGCACACTAGGGTTTAAGGTGACCATATGATCCCCTGCAGACAGGAGCAGTTGGCAGTATAAAGTTTTAAAATAGCCTTTGTCAACCCAAAAAGCTTTATGCACACTGAGATCTAGAACAATTTTGTTCAGGGAGAAGAGAAGCAATAAAAATTAGCAAGCAGCTCTGTTGATGCAGGGAAGCAACTGCCCCTGCATGAAGTACCCTCTGGTTTATGCAGAAGGGTGAGCTCAGACAGGAGATACAGGAGGATGGAAATTGTTTCTGACAAGAAATATTCCTGTCTGGGAGCAAGGCAGTATTTAAATCAATCATCCTCTGCACCATCTAATGCTCAGCTAGAAATGCAGGTTGGGGAAATCTGTGGGGTGAGCTCTGCTGTCTGTGCAGTGATGTGAGCCTGGGTCAGCAGGTGCCATTCCACACTGGGATGCCCTGTCCCAGCTTTCCTGCCCCGAGTCTTCCAGAACCCATGCAGCCACTTCTAGGGGGCTTGTGAAAAAGCCATCCTCTAATTCTGAGGAATTTCTAGAGGAGTTTTGTGGGCCAAAATAAATAATTTTCAAGCAACTGAAATCCTGTCATAAACCAATAAATTGCCTTTGCTCTGAGGTTTAATGGTATGTGCTCAGCTTAGGCAAGTCACGTCCTCCTCATCCAACCTCCAAATGTGGAGTCTGCAAATCAGATATGATTCTTAAAATTGATCCAAATAGAACACAACACATTTTAATCATTTTCCCATTCCTTTTCAGAGGTGTCCATGGCCATTTCAATGGCCAGCGCCCATGGGCTTTGGCAGATGAGTGCATCCTGGACCCCATGGCTGAGCTGGTTGGTAGGTGTGACGTGGAGGGGAAAATTCATCTTTCTTTCTCCAGAAATAAAACCAAACTTGGCTTCTTTTAAGACTGAAAATCCTGAAACTCTCTAGGCAGAATTTAGTTCCTTTTACTCTTATGTTTGAAAGTGATTTTCTTGTGCGTGGACTAACGCTTTATTTTAAGGCTCTGAGAGATTTAGGGGATGGATGTGTGTGATAATGTATGACCATATGCATATCATGAAATTAATTGCAGCAGAGGGTTTCTTGGAGCATCATAAACCACTTGGACTAACACGCGAAGCCCTTTTAAAGGCCACTTGGTATTACAGAATCTCAGTCACTCTTCCAGAAGTAAAATGATGAACTTTCCCCTTTGATGAATTATTTCTATCTAGACATTTTCTGCTTTTTCTCTTTTCCCTGCCACTAAATCCAGACTCATATATGAGAGCTGCTTATGCCAATGGAGCAGATAATTGGGGCAGGACCTGCTATTGATGAGTTCCCATTACCCTGCTGTCCCCCTTGAGGAGCCTGCAGTGCTGCAGGGCTTTGGCTGGAAGTGCTTCTGGTTATTCCAGAGATTGAGGAGCCCTGGAGACTCCTCCTGGTGAATTTTCCATGAAAGCAGTCAGCTGAGTGGGAATGCAAATTTCCTGTATCACTTCTTACTCCGTGTAGTTGCTGAAATAATCTTTCGCTGGGATTTCCTTCAGAGTTGTTTCTGAAGGGGGAAGAGAAATTATCTTGGCAAGGTCCTTTTCTCCCCAACCCTCCCAGCTGTTGTCAAGGCTAGGTTAGTAGATTTTGGGGAGATCTGGCCCGTATTTCAATGTAGGTGTTGAAGGCAACTCTCAATAGCGACTGTCAGAACTGAATTATCAGGCATTCATTTGTGCCATCACTAAGGAAAAATATTACCCTTATGTTGACCTACTGTATTCTAGATATTGTATCGTAATTTCTCCTCCAACTGCAGACAAGCATTCAATGAGAAAATTATGGTTTTTCTCCTTCAAGAAAAGCAAATGGTGTTGGAACAATTGGGAGCAGAGACATTAAAGAATGTTTCGTGACAAGTTTATTTATAAACTTATAAATAAAATCCCTCTCTGTGAATTCTTTATGAAGTTTCCAAATAGCTAAAATAAGTGGGTGTTATTATTGGAGCAGAACAAATGCAATAAATTATTGTTGTAGTTGGTCTATCCATGATGTAAACACTGAGATAATATAAATATGAGTGTGACTACACTGGGCATCACTGGGTTATGTAGAAAAAGCCCATCTGCAGACTGAAATAAAAATCCCAAAATGCAGATTGAAGGTTCCGATTTTGTAAGTTGCTATTGTTGTACCTGGTGTTGCTCAGGAGGTTGAGAAGTTACTTCTTTTCCTTGCATTACGTTCAAGGGCAAGCTCAGCACCCTCATCCATTAAGCAACATAGGATATAAAAATATGGAAATATAAAGAGGTGAAATGCTAAACACAGTTGATTTAGGGATTTCTCCAGTATGACCTAATTCCCTTGGGCAGCAGTAATTCTTATTCTGGTAGGGTCAAACTAGGAAGCTGTGGATAGGTGGGGAAAGGTGACTTGGAATTTTCAATTGGAAACCTTGAATTTAACTAAGCAGGCAGTCAAGAATTTCTCTTATGCCATATTCCCAGGCACCCAAATTAATAATCAAGCTAAGACCACTGGTGTTCCTCACAGGAGAGAGCAAGCCAAGCTTCCCTAAAAAACAGCTGGAAGCTTCTGAGTTTTCATCTTTCTGTGCATCCCCTTCTGTGACTGTTTGCTTTGTTTGCAGAACGTGGAGCCCCATGGCAGGCTGAGCCCTGACCTCCTGCCACTGCCACTGCCAGGGTCCCCCTGGCCTCAGCTGCAGGTTAAAAGTCACTGCAGAAAGCAGAGAATGGAGCTGGGACCTTTTTACCCTTAACCATCTGTCTTGGAGAGGCTGCCAACTAAGTTTCTATTTTAATATTAATTTAACTACATGAGGCATTGTAGGTGTAAGGAGATGGAAATGAGAACTGCGCTTGAATTTCATCTAATTGCTCTTCCATCTCCTTACTCTCCTTTTACTTACCAAGCTCCATGTGACACCAGTGCTTTTACATCACCACGGCTTAACCACAATGAACTTATTATCATCTTCTTCATGGCCAACAAATGTTCCAAAATTTTCAATAAAAATTTTGAATGAAGTCATCCTAACACTAACCTATTTTTTTGTTTTTAAAATTATTTCCTGGGAAGTGGTTCCTGTTGTTTTCCTCAAGGATAAAAGGCATGGTTTGGATTCAGTTCTCCAGAATTTTTGGGGTTTTGTTTGATTAAATTGTAAAATGCAGTATAGGCTCACATGAGGCCCTCAAATTTATGTGCAGGGTTTTGTTTAGAAAATACCCTCATGGCTTTTTTTCAGGACACAGGGGATTCTTAGTGATTCTTAGAATGCAGATGAATTAATATTTCCCAAATAATGGATGTATCATAGTAAATTCCAATTTTTAAAATTGTAGGCAATAGTGAAGAGGCTAGAAGGATAAATGGAGGGAATAAAAAGCTACGTTAAAATGCTCTTTTCAATGTGATATTCCACAGATTCATGAAATGGTTTGGGTTGGAAGGGATCTTAAACTTCCAACCCTCACAATTTATGTTTAAGTACCATTTTCCAAGAAAAAATAATATTGATTATGTATGAGTACGTAGCTGAATGAATTCTGAATTTACTTTCTTATTGACTTTAATGTCGGGACAATAAGAGAATTTTACTGTGTTTCTAAGTCGGTGTTGAACGTGTTATGGAGGAGGAGGAGGAAGAATTGTCATTTCTCACCCTAAATAGTGGTAGCAAGTAAAACTCTTTGGTGAGATTTATTCAGGAATGGACCAAAGACTGTAAAACACCTTTGTCTGCTTAATGGTTTATAGTGCACGAGCACCTTGCTTATTAAACGCAGTCACATTTTCTTGTTCAATGAAAGTTACAGTAGTAAATATGTCGTGAAATGAAGAGTCAAGGTCAGTGGAGGCCAAAGATTTTTTTTTTTCCTGCGCCCACACCAAGTGGCAGAACGCAGTGAAGGCAATCTCTGCTTCTCCTACCAGACTTTATTAAAACATTACAACCTTGGCAGGATCACCGTCTGATGGAACAAGATTAACTGTGTGGCTGCTGCCGCACGACGTGCTCGGGCAGGTCTCTGTTGAGGGAAGACTGAACGCTGAGCAGATTTGGAGTGACTTTGAGTGATAAGGATTATTTGAAATAACCAAAATGTTTTCGAAATTGGGGCCCTCAGCCTTTTTCCAATCATTTTACAACATGCTTTTTGCTCGCTCCACCGAGGATCAGACTTCCCCAGCAGTCAGGGAGGAGAAGGATGGCAGTGTCTGCCTAACGCAATCATAATTGTCTCTGAAGTTATACTTTGCAAACGCTGCTTCCTTTTATTAAAGAGGAGATTTATCACACAGAACATGCAGGTTTTAGCCTGTCCTGGAGATACGGTATAAAGTTAGGAAATAAGGAAGGCAAACATAATTTTGTCTCCCGTGTGCCGGGTCTTTGAATATTGTAATAGGTTAATTGGATCATGGAAAGGTTGTTTTCCGAAATGCAGCGCAGGTTATAAAGGATAACAGTTTCCCAATGACATGGATGAGGTTTGTTTTGTGGGCATGAAATTCAATAATGGAAGGCTTTTAATAAATATATAATTTACGGAAGACCAAGACTTACATGACAAATGTAGTGTCATATTTAATTTGGAATGCTAGCATGCAGCTAGAAGTGATCTACAGGTTAACCATTTGCTTTATACAGAATCAGTACAGCAGGCAGAGGATTGCTCATGCAGAATTTTCTGTGAAAGCCACAGATTTCACAGAAGGAGCAGAGGGACAAATAAGAACAATACTATTTCTCGACTTGATCCTGTCCCCTTTTTCAGCCTCAAGAGTTCCATAGAAATATTAAGACTGCAAATAATACTGTTTTGAGCTGCAATCACTCTCTCTAGCTGTCTCCTGGATCTGCACAAGAAAACCCCAAAGTGACTTCTTCCAGTAGCATGGAGCCTGCAGATGCAATGCTACCAGAGGGAAGAAAAGAAAGCAAAGGAGAGGAGTTTAAGTGAAGAAAAAAAGCTTATTTTTCCCTATGAAGAACTAGTCCTTCATATATTTCTTTCCACAAGCCTGATAATGTTCCTGGTGTCTGAAAGAGGAGGGAGCTTATTCATGACATCTGGTTTTTGTTGTGGCTCATCCCCGGGACTGATCATTCCCAGTCACTGACACCTGTTTTCCAAATCCTTCTGTCCAAAACCTGGAGATTTCAGCCACACGTGGAAATGTCCTTGAACACCACAATGAGAACAGTGCTTGGATTTTCCTGTGCTGGCAGAAGCTGAGGCCTGATGGGAGGAATGCATGAATGAATTATAATCAGAGATTTCCATGTTCTTTGGCTGTATTTGCTTGTATTGGGTTGAAAACAATATATTTTATATATCTTTTATATGGAAGATTATAGAGGTTGTATCTTTTTCCCTCTGCTGACAAAACACTCACTCTGTGAATTTTAACTGCTTAGGATACGGTGACATTGTGGCAGTGTCCCCAAGGCAGGGACAGAAAAACTCAGGCTTCAGTTTTCCTTTTCTCGTGGCTCCCCTTGCCTTTTTATATCCCCAAATCATCTTTTCCTTCCTCTTTATCGATTCCAAAAGTGGCTGCTGCCCTCCCTGCCCACCTGCATTTCTCTTCATCCCTCCCTCTCAGCACCTTCTCTCCACGTTTGGTGAATCTGTGAGGATCAGGACAAGGTGCATGAGCACATCTCCCATCTGAAGAACACTCTCAAGGTATTGATTTGTCTCAAGGATGAATTTCTGCTTTTCAACAACAGACACCAAGCAGACCAGAAGGAAAAAGGAATTGATTTTCTCCATATCTTGGTGCCACCCTGCCCAGTGCACAGCTTCCTCTCCTGCCTAAAGCCTTTCACCAGGGCTTGACAAATGCTAGAGAGTTTGTTACTAAATACTTGCTCACAACAATTAGTTGTTACTAATTAGCTCTGCCTGTGATTTGCTGTAGTCCAAAGGCATCTGTTATTATCCTCCTTGGAGCAATGTGGGTATGGCTTTGTGTGAAGCTGCTACATTAATAATGGTCTGTTATATCCAATAGGTCAGTTTTGCTTATTTCATTTTTTAATTAGGGATGAGATTTATCTTGATATTACAGCAACCACTTACAACAGATGATTATCTCAGTATGTTTTCTCACTTGTGTTGCAGATGAACTTCTGACAAAAATAAGTCTTCGAGTCTTGCTTTACATATAGTCTTTGTGACCTCTCTTGTCTGAGGTATTCAAGATAATAAATCCACTGGTGGTTTGCTGGGAAATGGAAATATTTCATTGTTTTTTTGTTTTCTGTGTTTGACCTGAAAAAATAAATATTTCCCTTTCAGTGCAGTGTTGAGAGTCAGATAAGAAATCTTTTTATTTCACTCTGATGACACCTCAAATGTTTGTTTCCTTTCTGGGCTTTGGAGAGAGAGTGACTGAATTCAAGCTTTTGCTTCCTCACCACTGTTCTATATTTCTCTGAAATTTTAAAGAAAAACTCCAACCATTTTTAAAACTTTTTATCTTTTTTATTATTTCAGGGGCCAAAAGGCAAGAAATAGCCTTAATGAATGGGCTGACTGTTAACTTGCACCTTCTGATGGTATGCCTTTATGATGCATATTTCATCTTGTGTTGACAAGTATTTTTCTCCTTGCTTTGTGTGTGTGTGAGAAAGTGTTTTCTGAGAACCTCACAGAGACAGCACTGGGTGACAGATTAAGTTTTTAAGCCTTGGGAGTTGTATCTTGAATAATGTAAGTGTAAGACCTGGCCTGACTCAATATTAAGCAGGAAAGCTGGACAGAGAAATATTTTCAAGGACTTTGTAGGGGAAATTTGAGTTGTCTCACATGTGTTCTATGTCAGTTGCCAGAGGAAATCTTATTATTTAAGAAACATTTACAAGTAACTTCTCAAATTTCAATTCCACACCAGATTTCAAAGTTAAGGAAACAGAAGCTCAACTGTGAGCAAGACAAAGCTGTACTATCAGCCAAGCTTAAAATGGAGCTGCATACAAGAGATGACACTTAGAATTATGGTATTTTATACGTGCCTAAAATGTGCTAAAGCATTTTGATTTGCAGGCCGTAGCGACCATAAATGTGTCTCATTTACGCTCAGGTGTCCCTGCGGCTGAATAAAGCCTGTCTCTGGTTCTCCAGTATTTCCAAAGATTTGGTTCAACTGAACGTAGACGTGAAGCTTGGCTTTGCGTGGTTCTCACAACAAGGTTTATCACTTGGATCTGCTCCTCTGTCTCTGACCTTTTTAAATTAATGACCCTGGAGCAGGGCAGGGTGGGCCAATTCACAGGGCTACTCTGCCCTGAATTAGGTGTGAATTTCTTGACTTCCCAGGCCGTGCAGAGAGTTGTGTAACCCAAGATAACTTGAGGAGGGCTTGCAAGTCTTCGTAATCCTGGCACAGTGGCCAGGAACTAATAAAAGACCACCCACATATACGCGCTGAGATCAGGTCTTTGGTCAGCCTTGCTTTGGAGTAAGGGATGATTCCATAACTAAAGTTTTAGGGCGGGGATGGAAATCTAATTCTTATTCACTGCCTGCTGTTCTTCAGCCGCCGCTTTTGATTGCTGGATGGAGCTGGGTGAAATCCCAGCTTCCCCGGCTGCAGTCAAAGCTTTGCCATTGATTCCTGTAAGTGCAGGTTTTCGCTGCTGGGTTTTGGTGGCCTTTGTTATGGATATGTGAAATACAGGATTATAACACTTTCCTACTTTGATAAATGTTATACGGACAAAGAAATATTTGTAATTTCTGGAGGATTCTCTGCATGAAAGTAAAGCAGTCTTTATTAAGTTATATGCTGGGAGCATCTTTCTCAGCTCTGCTTAGATAAATTTCAATATTTCTTTCTTTTTTTTTTTTTTCCTTAACAGCTATCTTTCTTTAAGCCTACTCCAAGACGCTATAAAATTCTTCTAGAAGCAAAAGCCTTTCCCTCTGACCATGTAAGAAATTAATATTTCACCATATTTGTATTATTAATCATATTTTCCCAAAGAATATAAGTAGTATGATTTGAATATTTATTAGCTCATCTTGTCCAAGTAACATTACAATAAAAAAAATCTGTCAGAAGCCTTTGAGCTCAGCATATTTTACAGATCGTAGCTTTATTCCTTTTGTTCCAATAAGAAGTGTTGCATGAGGAAAAGAATGAATGGGTGCATTGATTTATTAGTCTTTTCAAAGACATTGAGCAAACTACTGGCCTAAATCAACTAAATTTGTAAATGTTTTATTAATTCTTGTTGCTGTTTTACTTTATGAAACCAAATCAATACAAACTCACAACATTAGCACTTATATCCCCCCAGACAGAGATGGAAATGTTTGTTCTTAGCACTTTAGATTACTAGTTCAAACATAATTTGTCTGCTATAAAATAAGAGACAATAGCCAGTGCATCAGAGTTTCAAGCAAATTAATCTTTGGGTTTGTGGGCCACCGCTACTTTATCATCAGCACCATAAACTCCTGGAAAATGATAACAAATTTGATCTCTAAGGTGCTGTAAAAGTGACTCGAGCTACTAACAGGTTTATTTGTGATGAAGATGCTGGCACAGATGTATAAAACTCAAATTGCTTTTATTCTAAGTAATGTTCAGATTAATCCCACATTTGTTCCACGTGCACTTGTACATTTTCACTCCATCCTCTTAAATTCCTATGGCACTTCAGTAATAATCTCTGCAACTGTCATCGCTTCAGTTCCTGTCATGAAATTTTAATCTCTTTTATACGGTTGTTTGATGATTGTTATTTGATCTCCAGGACCGTTATTTATCAATAAAATCGGCAGATAGGATTTTTTTAAAAATGGCTTGAGCATTTAAAACTCTTATTTCCCTCCAGCTGTGCAGGAAATAGAAGAGGTGAGAATGTCACGGGGCAGGATGTCTGTGCTGGCCAAACCTCGTTTGTATTGGCAGCAGGGCATGTGGGTACCCAGGGCTCCTGGAGTAGAGATGCTCAGTCCTCCTTGGCTGTTATCCCTGCAGGTTTGGTTTTCTGCCCTCTGGTGAAGTGCATCCATCACACCACAGAACCATGGAGTGGTTTAGGTAGGAAAGGACTTCAGGATCATCATGTTCCCACCCCTCTGCCATGGGCAGGAATGCCACCCACTGGATCAGGTTGCTCAGGGCCCCATATCCACCCTCACTTTGCTCCATGGATTTCATCCCGAGGGATTCAGGCTTTGACTTTGTCCTTGCAGTCTCTCTCAAGAATTAAATTCAGATCTTTTTCAATCCAAAGGGAATCTGTGGATTTCTCAGTGGAGTTGGATTATGCTTTCAAGCATTATTTTTAGCAAAAGGCAAGACACCCTAACCCCTTTCTCAAGTCCCGATGTGTTTGTCCTTTTTTTCCCTCGTAGTTGTTTATCATGTGCTTGTCTTAATGTTGTCTGCATGGAATTCTCTTCCAGTATGCCATGGAGTCCCAGCTCCGACTGCACGGGCTGGATGTGGAGAAAAACATGGTCCTGCTGCAGCCACGGCAGGTTGGTGAGGAGTCTGCCACTTCTGCTTGCTGCCACCAAGGGCAGAAACACGTTTCATGTGGAAGCACGCATATATTCTCAAATTTTCTAGCGTATGAGCTGTAATCTGTGTTTATTAAAATCTAGATGAAATTAGTGAATCATAAACACATATGTTTCAGCATATATTTTTGACATTAAACCCCATTTTATAATTGCTGATTCAATATCTGGTTTTCCCAGAAGAGCAAGAACAACAACAAAAAAGCCATTTTCTCTATTTTTCCTATTTCCAAAAAAAAAAAAAAGAAAAAAAAAAAAAAAAAAGAAAAAGCAAACTGGCAGCATCCTGAGTCACCTGCAAAATATAGTAACTCATTGAGAATGCCCAATGTCCTTTGAATGTCCTGAGGTAAGAGATTGCCATAACACGAGCACCACTGTGTCTGCATCAGCACGGGCTCAGGGAAAGGTCTGCTCTGGGTAATATGCAATTCAGATTAATTTGAAAGGCTGCCTCGCTTCACTTCTGCAGCATTAAGAACTTTGTCACCTAACTATAAACCAAGGGTGACCTTTTGCTTCTGAAATCTGAGTCATCTTGTGAGTAAAGAGCCCACTCCTGAACGCTTGATAGATTTGCAGAGATTGTTGAGATAATAACAGTGCCTTGCAATTCAACCATCTTGCCCAAGCTTTTTTCAGTAACAAGTCTAATTCAATTCTAGGTTTTCACTGCCTAATTGATCCCTAGGTGGTGGTATGTTTTACAAGTTCCCTTGCCAGGAAGACAGGAGGAGGATGGGGCAGTAATTTTCCTGTAAAGAATCAAAAATGAGGTTGATTTTTTTTTTTTCTTGTGGTTGAAATTCTTCTATATTTAATGACCACAGGTTTGGGGATTTTTGTACTTTTGATGATGTGAGACATTGTTTTTGAAATATGAATATGGCAGGTTTATAATAGCTTCCTGTGGGATACCAAGTTTATCAGAAAAGTACAGAGTGAAACTGATAGACAACTTTCAAATCTTGTGGGTGTAACAAATTTCAGATGCCACTTAAAAATCATTAGATATTCTGTCTGCACCAGGAATTTTTGACTGTAAATTAAAACTGTCAGAAATATTAAAGAGTATGAAGCATGTTAGAGTATGAAGTGAATAGGCTTTTTATAACAGGCACCTCCAAGGTTGACTTGTTAAAGATTATTTTTTGAGGTTACTTTCTCATAGGCTATTTCATAGCACTGCCTTTGTATATCATTACCAAGACAAGGGTTTGCTTTTGATCTCCTTATGCAAGCAGCCTGGCTCATGGTAAAATATAGATTATGGAATAAGGAATGACAATGTCAATACTACCAGAGTCGATGTAAAATGTGTGCTTTAACTTTGTTTTAGGGGGAGGAGACCTTGAGGACTGAAGATATCCTGGCTGTAATTGAGAAGGAAGGGGACTCTATTGCTGTCATTCTGCTCAGTGGGGTGCAGTACTACACGGGGCAGTTGTTTGACATCCCTAAAATAACAAAGGCTGGCCAAAAAAAGGTAGGATTGCTCCAGATGTGTCCTTTCCATACCAATTTTAGATCAGTTTTCTCTGTGAAATATTTTAATGTCAGTTTTTCTGAAGTTCTTTTGTGGAACAAAACACGGAAATTTTTACCAGAGACCAGTAGGTCTCTGGTAAAATGTAAAAGCACTCTGTGCCCAGACCCTTTGGGGACTGTGTGCTGCATGAAGAAATAGCCCTGTGGGAGCAATCTTTCAGGCAGATGAATGTTAAACTATTTGGAAAAGGTAATTCATGGGTATTAACTTTGACATGGCTTTTCTTGAAGGGTAGAATACCAAGAGCCTCAGTGAAGAAGGAGGAGGAGGAGGCAATCACAGCTCTAATCTGTCTTTGAAAGTTAGTTTGTGTAAGATTCCTGAGCTTTTTCAGCAGTCTTTCTTGATTTTCCTCCCTTCCTGTAGCCATGCTATGGCAGATTTTTCCTCCCTTGAGCAGGGAGGTGAGCTCCTCACGTCACCAGCGCTGCTCAGACTCCACTGATGAGTTTTCCAGAGACAGGCACAATGTGGAGTACATCAACGTCACCAGATGAGTGCATTTTAGTGATGACTCAGCCTTCAGAGCTTGCAGGCAGTGTGTTCTGTGGACATAGCTGTAACACTCTTTAACCATCTCCCAATTGCCTTAGGAATCCAGGAGAAAATAGTTTTTAATTAAGTTGTCTTATCAACAGGAGGTCATCAGACTTGCCATGGTGGCAGCCTTTTACTGGATGCACCTTACCTCACACAAGATTAAACCACTGAAGGGTAAACTTATTTAGTATCACTGGATTTTTTGGCAAACCAGCTAACTCTTTATATTTGATGGTTTAACTCCCTGGAGAGGTTCCTACCTCACAGCACTCTGTACATCTCCTGTAGCTGTGGGTTTGGCAGTGGAATTTTTTCTGGACGTCAGGGCATAAGTTATGTTGACGGCAAGAGATGGTAAAGTCCCCCTGGAAGAGCAGAGCAGGTGTGAGAGCTGGTGGAGGGCCCGTGGGATATAAAAAGGGAATGTTCTCACAGAGCAGCACCTGGTGTTAAAACACAGCGTTAAAAACAGTACAAAACAAACCCAACTTCTGACACGGATGTAGAAAAGCAGGGTGAAAAGGAACGTGGGGAGTCAGCTGCAGGGGAAGTGGGCTTGTGTAGAAGCTCCAAAAGCAACACCATCACTGTGCTTTCCTGAAGTGTCTGCCAGTACCT
Organism: Chamaea fasciata; assembly: GCF_029207755.1. Taxonomy (NCBI): domain Eukaryota; kingdom Metazoa; phylum Chordata; class Aves; order Passeriformes; family Sylviidae; genus Chamaea; species Chamaea fasciata. Next base: position 35,008,793 of record NW_027094093.1, read on the forward strand.
TGCTGACCACAAAAAAAAAAGAAAAAAAAAAAAAAGAAAAAAAAATCACAATTCCACCGTGCTGGAATGTTAGAAAGGGAAGACAGGTTATTAACAGGATGATGCCACCCACTGCTCTTCTCTCTCTCTCTCCTGGTGGCAGCAGAGCTTTCCTTCAGCTGCCAACACCTACATGTCTTCAGTGCTGCTTCCCAGAAAGCCACTCCCTGATGTGTCTGAAAGGTGTCTGAGAAACAGAGAAAGAAATCTTTCTTCCTTCCCATAAAGATGAGCAACCTGGAAAAAACCTTTTGATTTACCACCTCTCCAAAGATGCTCTCTGGACTGTGGGCTGCAGTCTTGGATATGTGGATGAGATGCAGTTTCACTGATAGCTCTAAACTGCCCCAAAGTGGTGTTCTGGGAGAGAGTAGTCACTCACAGCTTATTACATAGAGGGAAAATGGATGTGATGTTTATAAAATCTGAGGAGATAAACAGGACTTGGTGGAGAAAGATTAAAATTTCTGGAAAGCAGTGCAAAGAATAATATTATTAACTCAGGGGTATGGGCTTCCACAGGGATGCACACAAAAACACAACACACTTCACCCAGAGACTGTATCATGTTCCCAAAGAGGAGAGCAATTTGTGACAGCAATTCAGCATTCCAGCAGGAACAGGTAGATGTCAAAGGCCTGTTTCCATCTGAATGCCTGTTAGAAATGACACAATCCAGACGTTAATCTCTTCTTCCACAGACGTTTCTAGAGAGAGGAAAAAAAAAATCCCACCCAACTGAATTTCTAGTATCTCTGTGGTTCGAGTGTGCAGGATTGAGATCCAGGTAGATTCATGAACTAAAATATCATTAGTATACTTAAAAAGCAAAATTAATTCAACCTGAAGAACTGTTTGAGTACCCTTAAGGCTTGAAAAGCATGAGCCAGCCGTGTTTTTATTTCCCTTCTGTCAGATACACTCAGCTCAGTGTCCTCACAGATTCTGCCCCCGGGTTAAGTGATGTTTATATGTTTATACAAACCCTCTATGTAACAAACTGTTACACCGCACTTCAACATCTGCCTATGACAAATATTTACTTGAACAGCCGCAAAACCGTTGATTCATGAAGAGTTTCTGTTGGTAAGAGAAGCATTTCAGCTCCCTGCTGCTTATCTTGGACTCAGGGCTTCTGGTTATCAAAATGCCTGAAATGTGGGGTTTTCAAAAGAGTTGGCTCCTCTCCTCTTCTCCCAGGCCAGAGCTGGGGCAGGAGCTGCTGGTGGATTAGAGGAAAACAAAAGCAACTGCTGAAGCAGAGTCAGTAGTCTCTATGGGTTTAATTGGACTTACAGACCATATCTCCTTCAAGAGCTTCTGGATCTGATGAATCCAGCATTGTCTTCTAGTCAATATATTGCCACAGATAGGCTAAAGGTCCTTTCAAAAGCAGATAAGACTGAAAAGTCACGTTTATAGCAAAAATGCAAGGTTCTCCTTCGCAGGGATGAAGGGTGGTGAATGACCCTGCACTCCTGAGCAGAAGATAGGCTGGGGAGAGCTGACAAGCAAACGAGTCAGAAGGGGAAAATACAAGGTGAAAATGTCATTTGAGAAGAAGAGAGGGAAAAAAAAAAATCACTTGTCAGCCAGTATGTCAGAGAGAAAAGTCCTACACAGATGGTCTTAATAATTCTTTTAATGTACAATTGAAATAAAGTCCCACAGTGTTGTGCCCTATCAGGGCTTGGCTAGAGATTTGAGCTGTGAGCTCTGGAGGCCTGGAAGATGTCCTAGGATTCTTGAGGTCAATCATTTATGAATTAAGTTACTGATTTCCTTTTACATTTTTTAAGCCAATTTCCTAAGTTCTCTGCGTACATTAAGATTCCTCCCAGAGTGAAAGCTCTGCACATAGACAGCTTCATTAAGTCATTAAATATTAAATGAACTAAATTAAGCTTGAAAAATTACCTCAGGCTATTTTTCCATCTAAGGTCTCTCAGATAAATCGAAATTACTATGTATTGTGCAAGAGACTCATCAGCACGCTGAGGAGGATGTGGCAGTGTTCCTTGGTTCATACCTTCAAGCTTGCTCTAGAGGTTGGAGGAGGCTGAGTTGTTTTATTCTTCTACAAGTGAAGAAATGGCTGACTTTTAGGAGTCTACCTTTCAAATACAATTTTCATTTCATAAGTTATATTTTACTTTCCACTGACTCTGTACCATTATGTAAAATATTTTAATCTCTTGAGTCCCAGTAGGAAGAGCTTTAAGATCCTTCATCTTCATTTCTTTTCCTGTCTCTCTTTCTAAATGTCCCAGCTTTGCTGGCGTGAAGCTGTCATTTCTCTCCCTCTCTCCAAATGTCATTGTCCATGCTGAGTTGTTACCTGCTGGTTATCAGCAGCTACCCAGACACTTTGCAGAAATGACTTTTAGATGTTAGAATAAAAGGGAAGAGGCAGGGGGAGAGCACATGTCCTGTCCTTTGCCCAGAGCAGATGGAGAGCTCTGTTTTCCTCCCCAGTCTGGGGAAGCGCCGTTCCCACGCAGTCCTGGTTCTGCGTGGCTTGTGCAGGGAGAGCTGCTTCAGTTTGTTTTACTTTTCCCATGCAATCTGTGTGGCTAAACATTTGCTGTTTGTGTGACTCAAGTGCCAGACACCTCCCTGGGAAAGCAAACCAGCACAACCCATCTTGCAGATGACGACTCGAGCAAACTGGTGCGAGTGGGCGTTTCTGAGACGATGCGGGAGCGCTGCCAGCGCCGAACCCGAATTTCCAGCCTGTGCCTCAATACCGTTCAACAGCGCCCAGTAGGACCCGCCAACCAATTTCAAAGTGGTGGGCAGCAGCTAAAGGAGTTCAGGAGGATGACCCATGGGTGTTATGGCAATAATCTTCCTTCCTGTGGTCTCTGAGCCTGCTGTGGGTTTGTTCTATTGGAGCCACTGCCAGTGTCCAAGGAAGTTTGTCCATGTCAAGGTCACACGTGTGGATGTGGTTATGGAGCCTCATTGCTGTGAGGCCATCCACCTGTCCCAAGGTGTCTCCTCCTACCTCCCATCTACTGTATTTTCATAATTTGATATGGTGTGGTCAAACACAATTTTTAATAGAGTATGCGATGTACTGACAGGGAAAGGACAACTGGTTTTGGCGCATGATTTATAGAAAACTAAATTTCTTACTTGATTTTTCTTTATGAGCAACTTCCTTTATTTTTTAAAAAAAAAAGTTTCGGTTATGTTTATGTACAGTCAGGCACACACATTCTGCAAGATTTTCATTGTGTTGTTCCTGGTTTCTACTGAAACCAGATAATCTGTCATAGAATTGCTTCCAAAAGTTTGCGTAGGATGTATGTACCTGTTAAGGTTTAAATCCAGTCAACTGAAGTTCTGAAGTTAATGCTTTAAAACCCTACAAGAACCTCCTCGTTCACTGGCAATTGGCTTTAGTTTGTTGTAGCTTATTTCTCTGATCCAAAGCCATTTTATCCCTGAATGAGAGCATTCCCATTGGAATTCAACGTGCCCAAGCCTTTCTGCATTAGCTTCACCATTTCAGTTGATTTGTCTTGACTCAGTTCTGTGTGTCCCTGTGAAATCAAGCCACCACAGCTATTTATTTGGACTCTAGTTCCAACATTTAGATCGTGCAAATGCTATGGCAGTGAGTTTTCTTCCCATCGTTTTGGGCAAACTTTTCAAGCTGATACAGTCACAAACATCTCCATTAGAATTAACATGTCACATCTTCTTAAAATGCTGCTCCGTACAAATTAATATATACAGAAGATTAAATATACCAAAGTACTGCTTAAATAATTTAGCTAAGACTCCCTCCATCAAGAAACAGCAGGAGATTCTTAAAAAAAAAACCCCTTTGTTTTATTATTGGACGTTGATTTTTCTGAAGCCTGTGCTCTAACTCTTATTCCTACCCTGCTGCTTGCAAGCAAGCAGTTTGTGTTTTAAAAGCAAAATGTAAAATAGCATTTAATTTGCAGTCCAGGCACAAAATGCAGTCTTATTTCTCTGCTCTTTAATAAATAGCAAAGCTTAGAATAACTTTTTAGTTTAAAAATGCTGCCATCCAGTGGTTATTTCATATGTGAAACTCTTAGGTCTAGAAACCTCTCAGTCCTTAGATGCTGGGTTTTCCCCCCACCACTTTTTCCCAGTGTCCTGGGTATGGCAAATGCAAGACTTTTCACAGAGAAATGACAGAATCCTTCTTTTTAAGGACAAGTATAAAAGTTCATAAAGGTTAAGGCATTGCATAAACTGGTGTCTCATCCATTTGTATTCCCAAAGAGCAAGGTCCTCCTTGTTTAAATACCAGGGACACCTTGAGCATGAACATATATCAGAATGTAATTGTTCATGGGTAACTGGCATCATTGTGGCCATTGCTGCTTTTGTCTCTGCCTGGGCTTTGTTGTGCCACACAAGTGTTTGTATTCATACATTTGTTCTCAATACTCGTTTCAAGTGATTCCACTTCACTGCACAATCAAAACCTCAGCAATCTAAACCCTATCCAGACATCCTTGAGGACAAGTCACAGAACAATTGGTGATTTCTGTGTGTTGTGTATCTGTGGCATAGGAAACTTGTTTCTAGTAATGACTCAGAACAGACGGGACTAGATAAATTAAACATAGAAGGGTTTGGGTTGGAAGGGACCTTAAGGATTGGCTTGTTCCCACCCCTTGCTATGGGCAGGGGCACCTTCCACTATCCCAGGTTGCTCCAAGCCCTGTCCAACCTGCCCTTGGACACTTCCAGGAATGGGGCAGCCACACTTTCTCTGAGTAACTTGTTCCAGTGTCTCACCACCCTCACAGAAAAAAATGTTTCTCCCTAACATCTCACCTAAATCTCTCCTCTTTGAGTTTAAATCCATTCCCACTTATTCTGTCACTCCTTGCTTCTGTAAAAAGTCTCTAGGTAGCCTGTACATACCGAGAGCAAGTTAACCTCTGAAGGAGTTATTTTCAAAATAATTTCACAGTGATGATTATCTTAATAAGTAACCTAATAATCATCTCTTTCCTGCAGGGATGTCTTGTCGGATTTAACCTGGCTCACGCTGTTGGGAATGTAGATCTTCATTTGCATGACTGGGGAGTAGATTTTGCCTGCTGGTGCTCCTACAAGGTAAAACAGGTTCATCATTGGAGACCTTTTTCCGTAATGTCACCTATCTCATGGGTCAGCAAAGAGGCCAGGTGGATAAGAGCTGCACCTGAACTGTTGATTGAGCAAGGCTTGGCTGAATCTTTGAATTCGCCACAACAAAGAGATGGTCACTGACTTTAATGGTGCCTTGGTTATGAGTGGTTCTAAAAAAGTGATAGTGGCAATGACCTACAAGGTCTTCTGGATGCGAGATGGATCCTGGTGGTGGTTAAACATCTTCCCTGTGGACATGGGATCAGGGGCTCTTCTCTTATTTCTCACACCAAGAAGGTCTCACAGCTATAATATTTTGTGGAGTGGTCCCCAAATAAGAGAATATTCTTGTCTAAACTTCAATAATTTCAGAACACAGAAGAAGATATCTTTAGTTCCTTTGACTCCTAGTGAGAGTAAGACTCGACAGACCTCGTCAGATGAATTGTTTGATGACTTTGCTACATTGTATATATATAGCAAATATATATGGAACTGTTTCAGATGTACTTTAATTTTCTGGCCTGTTAGACTTCAAATACCATATGTAAGCCAAGAGAGATACTTTAAAAACTAATCTGAAAAAATATATCTGCTTTTACCTCCATCAGCACTTTGTGACAAGTGCGAAGATCTCCATCTAGAAACCACTAGAAATGTTAAAATTGGTTTGTTTTATAGGTGAGGGAAGGAAAGTGATACTTTACAGATAATTGTACATGTTGATTTATTCTTTGCAGTATTTAAATTCTGGAGCAGGAGGCCTTGCTGGTGCCTACATTCATGAGAAGCATTCCAAGAGTATTAAACCGGCGTAAGTATTTTTCTAATAATAAATTCCCAAATAAAAGGTGCTGTGAAGTTTAAATTGGAAAGAATTGCAATCTGAAAATGAAATTGCGCCGATTCCTAGCCCGAGAATATGGGCATGTGCATCTATGGATAGATTTATAAAAACAGAAGAAAATTCCTGTTTCAAGAAAAACTCATTGGGATAACATTTGTCACTGATTTGTTGCTACAGTGAAAAGGGTAGTGAACATTTAGACAGTTTGGTTATCTGGCTTTGTTACTTCAGATGGGTTGTTTTACACTAACTTTAGTAATTTTTCAAATTGCTAATGCAGATGCTCACATCTAAAATGCATTTCCTCCTTTAGGTCTGCTAACAGCTCTTAACTGAATAGAACCATAAAAGAGTGTGTTGATAATATTAAAAACAAGCATCCTAAATCATGCCTATGAGGCCGCTTAATATAAAGAGAATATTTAACATCTTCCCTTTAAAAATGGATTTTAAATAATCATTGAAGTCTTTGGTTGGTGAACAAAATCAAAGACAGTTTCATCTCTGTGCTTAATAGCTCTTTAGTAGTGGCATGTTTTCATTAAAATTATATCCACTGGTAAAGCTAGGAAGTATTACACGGAGATCTGTTCTGAAAGACTGTATAATCCATGGAAAGCTGAGCTATCAGCTGAGGTTAGCTGCATTAACAAAAATACCTGTTATTTAAGCCATTTTATGGCTATACTCTGTCTATGTGTATTAAGAACAGTGGGACAAATACTTTTAATGCACTGACAAATGTAAACATTTCTGGCTGTAATGCTTGGAGAAATTGCTGGCACTTCCTTTTATTTTAGCTTGAAGAACGCAAACTAAATCAGGTTTCAGAGACAAATAATATTATAATAAGCAGCTTTGCTGCACTATGTGCTGGTTTCAGCCTGTCTAGACTCCCAGGAGATAACAAAATAACGCTGATAAGTTCTTCTCAATCACCCATAACAGAAAACTCATTAGGATGACATATGGCCTGTTGCGAGCTGATTCCAGCCTTATAAGTGAACACGGGCAAAACATACTGGATATCTGGATATTTCTTCTGGAAAGGTTTTTTTCCCTGCTCCCCTGTTGCCAGGTGCAGGCATTGCCCCCATGGCCACAACTGGTTGTGTGGCTCCTATGGATCCCAGTTGTGGGGGACTGGGAAGATGCTGAACAGTGGAAAAAATGTGAAAAACTACAGAATAGCTATAGGTGGAATGAATAAAATATCAAGGGCTTTCAGTCTTTTTCCCTCCTTGATGACATTTTGGAACTTTTCTGAGGGTACTGGCTTAGTGTTGTAGGTAAGAGTTTAGATTAGTTTTTCCTGGACCAGCTCCTTCAGACATAGTCATTAATTTGTGTACTGAATCTGGATACTGAATATCTTAAATGAAATTACCTATATGGAATAGGTTTTTCCAGACTGGGGATCAATTAAAGATATAAGTCCAAACTTCCTGCATCGATCCTCTGCATTATTTAATCATAGCTATTTCATATTTTCCAAGATTTGATAATCATTCATCAAATTGTTTGTAGCTCCTCTGCCCGTGTTGCAGTACTTTTCTTTCTCTCCTGCATCAACCAGCCATTTCAGATCTCCAAATAGGGCACTGAGACAAAGGAGAATTTGTCTATGTCAAAGTATTCAATTGTGTAGCTGATTTAAATGCAGAGCAATTTGCTGTACGTTGTACAATCAAATAGAGTGGGATTTAACTGTTGGGGAAGTTTGCCGGCTTTGCGCTGTGGCTGCAGAGTCTCTGGCTGTCATCTGAATCAAGGATGACACCCAGTGGCCGCACAACTTCACTCCAGAATGGAGGCACCAACCTCTTGTTTCTTTGCACTTCAGCCCACACGTAAGCAGGGAATTAAATCCCAATCCATCTGACACTCTTGTGTCGTTTGAGCTGTCTGAAATGCTGTTATAACTCACGGTTTCAGGTGAGTCACCTTTTTTACCCGCCTATATAAATTTTTCTAATTTGTCTCATCCGTCATATCTCCTGCAAGTTATCGACTAGGTAGTTATTTTTATGTGGAAATGATCTGTTGTGTCTTAATAGGAAAGTGTATGTTCTGCCTGTAATTCAGAGAGGCAGAACATTTATCTTTTGCTGTCTGAGGCTGGGGTAAAAAGGACTTATCGAAAATAAAACAGCTCGGTCCAAAATTTCATTTTTACCCCCCCCCCCCCCCCAACTCAACCACTGCATATCACCAAAGAAATTTAGGTATTGATTTAACTTCTTTTAATTTTGTGAGTGTACTTTGTCTTACTCCCAGTTCAAGAAACTGGGTTCCTCTCCACCTGCTCCCTCCAACAACAAAACATTTATTTGATGCTTTCTTTTAAAATGCAACTAGAGAAAGAGTAATTTAAAGTATTTAAAGCATTTGATAGCCTTACCATCAGTATATGAGGCCATGCCAGAGCTGTTTTCTACTTTGGGACTGCCTCTCTGCAAACCTCCACAACCCAAACCTGATGTAAATCGGTAATACCTTGGCATGCCCCAGCAGAAAAAAGGCAAACCAGTCAGTGCCACTCTTCTTCATGGAAATGCAAGCTTCCCACAAGAGTTATAAAGTTGGAAATTCAGTATCTTGGGAAGGGATTTATGCCTGAGGACAGAGCTTGATCTTTAGATCAGATGGAAGCTGAGGGTGATGCAGTCTCCTATGTCCTGCTATTGTTTTTTTGTCGCACAAATACCATCCTGCAGTCCTGCAAACACCTTGGCGTAGCTGGGGCTGGTTCTCTAATTCACTGCAGGGGCCGTGGGTCTAAAAGTGACATGTTGTAACCAGCCCAATTAACATCTCTGCCTAAGCATGTGGAGTAGTCCTTTGCCAGTCCCCATCTTTCTCCTCAGAGCAGTAAAGCTGAATCAATGTGACATATATGGGTCTGATCCACCCCCATTCTCCCATGATCTCACCTCCTCTGAAGTCTCTCCTAATACTGAAATGGCTTTTTTAATACCTGCTCTATATATCACAATGCAATATATCCCTGGCTAATTGTGTGAGAGTGATTTCTTTATGGGAAGGTTGCAAATAAAAAAATTGGACCTGGAGAGAGCAGAGCTATGAAATGCTGCTGAAACCATGGGGTCAATGCAGGCTGAGCCTGTGCCACTAGGTTTCCACGTAACTGCTGCACGGGGGAGGTTTCCAACTCACAGAGAGCACTGAAGTGACCTACTAATACTGAAATTTTGCTTGTCTAGTTATTTGGGTTCCAGAAAAATTCTCATTTTAATTTTTGGATTTTTTTTTCTGCCTCCCTAATTCTCCATTTATAAAAAAAGGATAACTTGAATTACCAAGCAATTTAGATGTAATGAAATGTGAATGTTTGTGAGCACCTGGGGGAGAAGATGCTTGAGTCAGTTGTTCCCAGCAGGGTTTTTGCAGCTGTAGGTGGGCAGTAGGTTCAGCTCTGCTGTCAGGTAGTGAAAGGGACAGGAGGAGACAAATTTGCAGAGCCCTGAGACAGCAAACAAAGTAAAAGTAAGGCACAATTTAAACAGATGAAAGGGAAATAAATGTATTTAAAGCAGTCGGGAAAATAAAAGATAAACCCTGGCAGAGGATTAAATGAAAACTGTACAGTGTTTAAAATGAAGGAATTTATCAAGACTTTAGCCCACACTAGCAGCAGGTAGTGCTTAAAAGTGAAAAGTTTCTGTGATGTGAAGAAATGCTGCATGTACAGGAAGCAGCTGATGTCCAAAGAATGTGTTGACTTTTACCATGGGATTAAAAAAAAATAGTTTAAAAGAGCAAGGTAAAAAAAGGTTAAAAAAAGGTAATGATTTCATATTAGCTTTGAGGAACAAAAGGCATCTTCCGCCAATTTCTTCACAGACAGAGGTGAGGTATCAGCTCTTTTTCTTAGACCACTTCCCCTTTTGGTAGTTTGATGCCAATGGAAATGCCAGAGCACAAATAGTTTCCTGCTACGTCTTTGTAGAGACCTGCACAGCTTTTTTTGGTGTGTGAACTCTAACCCTGGTGCCAGATAAACAGAAATATGCTGCTCCAGCTCCTTATAATTTTCCCTTCCCATTTTTCCCAGGTGCTCTGGGTCCCCATCCTGCTCCAGTACAAACTTTTTCTCTGCAGTAACTGCTTTGCAAGAGGTTACTCTGCACCTTCTAGGACTGGTAGCTCCTGCTGAGTTTTTCTTTGCTCATTTTCTTGATTTATGAGGAGATATCACATTAGTCTTTTTTTTCTGAATTAGAGTCACATAATCCCCAAAATAAAGAGCTGAATCTTCTGTAAAACTGCTGAAAATAATGTACCATTGGAGGAACGTGAGTTGGAAGCAAAGGACAGTCATAAAAGGATTTGGAAGGTTGTTTTATATCTGCTGTACTGGAAAGAACTAACGCTGAATTTGTTTAGAGTGCTTCTAGGAATCATCGGATTATAGTATGATTTTGGTTGGGAGGGACCTTAAAAACCATCCCGTTTCACCCTCTGCCATGGTCAGGGCACATTCCACTATCCCAGATTGCTCCAAGCCCTGTCCAGCCTGGCCTTGGACACTTCCAGGGATCCAGGTGCAGCCGCAGCTTCTCTGGGCACCCTGTGCCACGGCTTCATCACCCTCACAGGGAAGAATTTCTTTACTCAGACTGAGTCTTCTACTCAGACTTTACTCAGATAATAGGCCAAGATGATCTATTTCTCACTGGCCCCTTGAATTCATCCCCTCTGAGTATCTCAGCACTATTGGAAGCTCTATCAGGACAGAGCTCCTTGTCCTGCTCAAGGAGAGGATCTGGAGAAGCAACGTAGCGACTTGTAGGGAGGTTGTGCTGAGTGCAGCCAGGTGGGAGAGTCAGTGGTGACAGATGACAGTGAACATGCTGCTGTTTCCAGAAGGGCTCTCACTGGTCCTACTGGACCCAGATTGTGGGCTGATGTAAATAAACTACTCGTGCAGTGAGCAGGTGTCCCCTGAGTGCGTGGAGTATCCTGTGCTAAGGTAGAAATGAACTGTTGCTTTGCCAAGGAGATGAGAGCAATTTAGCTCCTTGAGCTAATTTAGAAACCAAAAGTTAAAGTCTCCCTTGGGAAGAGACTGTTTAGGAATAAAGCTATTGGCTAATTAGGCTTAATTGCATTGTCTTGGGACAAGTGATTTATTAGGCCAATCTAGACCCATGATGGGCCTGCAGGGGTGTGTTCTCAGATTCACCAACTGCATGGCAAATATCCAAGAGCATTTTTTAACTTTGGAGTGAGTCTCTGGGAGAGAAAAAACGAGAGAGGTTAATGTGCACTCACATCATCTATTCCTATTCTTATTTCTTTGGCTCCTTTTATGTGACTCCCATGATTGTCTCCTTGTTCTCTGTTGAGCATTTTCTCTCTCTCTTCCTTCAAATCCTTCCTTGTAATTAAGCTGTATCTTCAAGCAATCTCACCTCTTTTCTCATTATAAATATCCTTCTTGTTCTTTCCTCCCTGAAGGTCTTCCCCTTTGTTTTGTCATCTTTGCCCTGGCTGGATTTTAAGGAGATTGTAAAGGTGCTGTGTGTGAACTCTGCACCACCTATGGGAAAACTGGTGTGAGTGTGGAAGGAATGTGTTGTTCTCATTCCCTGAGTGCACTCCCATGCATTCCACCTCCTGGATCACACCGAAGGGACATCACTTGATGCTGTGCCATGGTCCTGCCCCATTCCCAGCCTCGGGAATGAGAGGGAGGTGGCTCTGTTCCTCTGTTCCTCTGTTCCTCCCACCTTTGCTCTCCCGTATTCCGCCTCGCCTTTCTCATCCCGTGGTGTAAGACAACTGCTCCAACACATGAAAGGAACCCACAGGCTCAGCCTGATGGAAAGGTGAATGTAGCCTGGGGGCGACTCTTGCATCCTGTTAACGAGCAAGGAAGGGATCCCTGGGCTCTCCTTGGAGTCCGGATGGTTGCTGTGATTTTCCCTCGCACTTCAAAGGCCATGTGTTGTTATCTGCTTGCTCTCTGTGCCTCAGTTCTCCACTTCCAAGCAGGTAGATTTGAAAGCGCTTTGCTGTGTCTTGATTTTTTTTCCCCTGTAAGACAAAGCAGCCAGTTTCCTTCCTGCTGAATGAATTTCCAGAAATGCAATGCTCGTCCTGGTGTTACACACCTCTAAGAAAATGGAAAGAAAACTTTTATTGCCTGCTTTTTTAATAAGCCACAAAAAGAGGTGTTATTTCTCCTCTTATCCTTATCCATTCTTCTGTGTGTTTCTGTAGCCACTTCACAGAACCTTTCTATATTAGGGAGGAAAGGGTTTATTTTTAATGAACAAAAACCTCCTGTAAACCTTCTGCCATTTTCACTAAGAGCTTGCTTACCTCTGTGCAGAAATGTGCTGGAACTAATGCAATTTTGCGTCTGGGATTTCCTACTAGATGTTGACTCACTCTCAGTGTTTGATCATTTTTTACTTTTTCTACTTCAGAAATTTTGGAACTTTCTATGAAGCTTTCCCCCTAAGATTCTCAGTTAAACCTGTAGTCTGCACATGCCCCTTAAAAATGAGATTTGCTCATGCTTTTGTATTGGTTCATTAGACCACAGTGGGGAATTGTGTCTAATTTCTCCTTACAGAATGTGGTTTGATGTCATGGTACGGGTTGAAATTGCTCCAAGCTGAAAGCACCAGCAAGAGCCTTTTTGCTTTTGTACCATTAATGGTTACCAGTTTTCTCCCCATTTATGTCCCTTGACCATTTTCCTGTTATTAATTATCAGCTGTGGGTTCAAGATGGAGTTTTGTGCCCGGGATGTTTCCCAGAGCTGTTTGTGTCCCTGACCTGGCCGAGCACCTCTCTGGCTTTAGCTGCAGCTCTGGGGTCACACATACAGCTCACATTGTGGTCCGTGTCTCAGCCAGCACCTGACTCAAACCAAAGGTGATTGGAAGGTCATTGCTCAGGTTAAGGAAATAATTCTGGCTTCCTACTTGCTAAGTTGACATTCTGGATTTGTGCATGGGGGGATTATGAAGGGATTCTTCCTCTTCTTTTTTTTCTTTTACTTTTTTTTTTTTTTCTTGGTTTATCACTTTTGCCCATTTGTTTCCACATGTTTATGGGGTTTCTAGTCCTCATACCCTCTCTTTCTCCTGGTTAAAACTTCTTTCCAGCACTCAACCAAGATAAGGTCTCACCAGGTCAGAAGCCTTCATATTTTTCTTTTTCTTTTGTCTCCCTTAATCAAATCTATTTTATCTTGAAGTCCAGCAAAAGACATCCAGAGCCTGCTGTCTTTTATTTCTTACCCATCTCCACAAGTCTTTGGAATCAGGAGCTTCCTAGGGGCCTTCATGACATAAATTGTCTATTCTTGCCCACTCGCTGCAAGCCATCCTTCCTCTCACTTTCCATTTGTGAAATACTTACTTTCACACCTCTTTGTCCCTGCTGGTAAATTTTTGCTGTCACAGTGACTACTCCTCATTTGTCACCGGAGTAATTTTCAGTGCTTGCTGGCAGCTGCCTCTTGCTGCCTTCCACTGTGTGGAAACTGCAGGGCAGCTCCAGTCAGAGAGAGCTCACTCAGGTGTCTGAAGAGGAGTTTCTAGTGAGGTTCTGGGAGAAACACAGAATCTTCCCTTTCCTTTTCCTTTCCCTAATTTCTCAGTCAGCATGACATCAACTCACTGATCTGATCACACCAGTGCAACTGTTTTGGGAAAATGTTATGTTCTTTCTGTCCAATGCCATGAAAACCAGCTGCTCAACGTGAAGAATTGTTTATTATTTTCTTTAGCTGTGTACAGATTATTGAGCAAAAAATGGAATAGTTTCCTACTGAAATCTGGTTTTTCAGCATTCCCTCTTGTTTTCATTGACAGTTTTCTGAGATGACTTTCGAGCAACCCATTGTGAGCTAGGCCAGGGAGATTTTGTCAGGGTGTGTTGAAGGTCAGAGTTGCAGGTACAGTTATTTTTTGACAGGAGAATAAGTCCATATTAATGTCCGTATTTGATGCTTCTCACCTGCCTCTGCAGTGAGAAGAGCTTGGAGCTCCTGGAATCAGTGCTGGACCTCATGTCAAACATGACATATTTACATTGGACCTCGTGTCAAATCTATTTTAGACCCCATAAGACTGCTGGTTTATGTGCCAATGAAAATTTAGGCAACCGCAGCCCAATAAAGAAAGGCCGCTAAGTCACATTTTTCTTGTTTTCTAGTGATGGATGAAATTTAATCTTTTTGAAAGGAAACTCTTTAAAACAACTCTGAATGATGCCCATTTCTGTTCTCATCTAATTATTTCATGTCTTAGACTTCAGCTGAAAAGACTTCACCCTAGTTTTCCTCCTTCAGTATCACTTAGTAAATATTTTCTAACACAACTACTGGATTCTGTGGCAAATTTGCTGGCACTTGAAACTATGAATTCAATTAGTTCTAGCCACTGCCATAAAAAAAAAAAAATCTCATTTAATGTGGATTGTTTCTTGTTTCAGGCAAAGAGCAGAGGTGACAACTTAAATTTTAGCTAATAAGAATTCTGGTATGATAAAGGTCTTGCATTAATATTGTGATTACTCTATTCAGAAACAACAAAGACCCAAGGAAGCACAACTTCCCAGATCGTAAAAATTTTATATTATATTTCAATCAGATACATTTATTATTTAGAGATCTATCTAGATATCCTCCCCTGAAAGATTTATTCAAGGGATTGCAGAAACTTTATAGTTCAGTAAACGCATCATAGTAATCAAAACTATCCAAGTCTCCTTTAAGTCAGAATTCACATTTAAAAGCAGCTCTAGGAGGGATTGTTGCTTTCACTTGTTTAATTTAATCTATTTGAAACAGTCTAGAAAAAAAATTAGGGAATTCTTAAAGAATATAACATGCGCTTTTTTTATCACCATAAAATAATTGAGAGCTATTCACTACTTTATAAAAATCACTGAGAACTTTATTAATATCTCTATGAGTAAATTGGCTCCCTGCTTGATTTTTAATTTCTGGTGTTAGGCAGAATATTCAATTTCCCCTTACTAAATGTGTGAACATACTGTTGGCTCTATTCCCCCTTTTCATATATCTGATATTTGGCCAGTGAAAGTGTTATATGAGCACTTTGTGATAATAGTTGTTCATAAGCTGATTTAACAGTTTTTAATTCAACTTCATTAGCCTTAGGGGGTTTGTTTTTTTGTGAAATCTTCTCCTGGGATTTAATTTAGGCTCCCATCTTGTCTGCTGTTGGATCATACCTTCCTTTTGCCTGATCATGGCGAATGAAATTATCGCCCCTTACCGCCAGCGCCTCAGAGGTTTGGTGGAGAGCTCTGAGAGGCTCTAAAGGGCCCTGATTGGATTGGCAGCATTGCAGCCATCCCTCTTCCTCATGCCCTGGCCACAGCAACTTGTTTCCTGCTACAAAAGGGAACTCAATCTCCTTTTGTTTTGACCTGGAGGGGTAATACGGATGGACGTGTTGAAATTGGTGTATTCCCACTTGTGTCGAGCCTAAAAGGCTAACAAGGTAAAAATCAATCCAGGAGGAGTGTGTGCACCCTCTGTCTTCCAGCACCCACGAGCTGTAAATCACTTTATACTGACCAAACAGCCCAGGTTTTTCACCCAAGAGCCTCTCTAATGGTGGCAACAGTTTTGTTAAATCACCCACCTCGAAGAGTAGCAAAGCTCAGAGAGCCGAGAGCTGCCCAGCTGCTTTTGGAAAGAGGGTGATTACTCAAATCTAGAAGTTTCTTAATTCCATCCAGTGTAGTTGCATATTCAGTGTCATTGTTTGAATTATGAGACTTTTTTAGGATTTGTGTCTTTGCTGTTAAAACTTGCTGCTAGGCAGAAAGTGAGTTTAGCTATTTTTTGACCAAGACAAGCCTCAAAATAGGGGAGAAAAATTGTCTCCCTTTAGATGGTACTGAAAACTCAAGCCTCTTAACAGAAGAAAAATGTCATGCTATTAGCCTCTAATACAATCACATTACTTTGGTCCTTTGACAAAGTAAAGCCTCATTGATATTAAATATGAAAAGTTACTACTTTCACAGTAGCAACTTTTCATAAGGAGTTTTGATTTTTTTCCACTGAGTTCTAAGAGACTGGCCCATTAATAATGTATGGCGCCGCTCACAAGTCACATATGCTTAATAATTAGGAAACATTTGTAATGAGTTGAAAAGGGTAAGGAAAGCAGCAGAGTGTGTGCAAGTCCTAAACTACAGAAGTCTGAGGCTAATAATTACCTGGGCTTCAAAAGCTTTTCAAATCCTAACAACAGATCCTACTTAAAATTAACAGGCACTGCACAGAAGAGAATAATGAAACAAGTCCAAGCTTACCATTTGGGATAAAGGATAGCTAAAAAGATATAAGGGAAAAAGAAAGAAAAAAAAAAAAAAAGGCTTTAAATATAGCTTCTGGCAATCTTGGCAAAGTTTTCTGAAGGAGACTGTGAGAGTTAGGTTTGAAATATTGCTGAAGTCTAGCAGGGGTAGCTGCTATAACTCCCTAATCCCTTGTGCAAATCCTAGCCCTTACAGATATATACTGTTCGGCTACTCCATACCTGACAGCTTCTCAGTACGGGAGGAATTTCACCTACACAAGGGGGTTAAAATCATTGAATTCTTGATTTCAGTGACGAAACTGAGAGTTACTTTTCCCTTATTCTTTGTTTTGATTGAACAGACCCCTCATCATTTCAAACATCATTTGAAATGTCCGTTCTCCCTTTCAGTGAGCTGTCAGCAGGGAAGCTCTGGGTCCGAGCAGGACCCTGCTGGGGTGATCAGTATGGAGAGGGTGGGGTGGAGAGGAATAACATTGTCCATCCACTTGGGCTTGTTTTGTTTCAGCATAGCTGTAAAATACCATGTGGAATTAAGCAATAGAAATATTGATTTTTTAATTTTTTTTTTTTTACCTTATCAGAAATGCCAGTTAAGTGATCTAGATCAAGAAAATTATTAGATTCTGAAATAAATAGAAACCTAACACTGGCAACAACTTTTGAGGGTGAGGTGATAATCTGCGGAAAGGCTGACTGGAGGGGAAAAAAACAAGTGACATCAGCTTTACCTCCACATACCCTTCCCTTACCTGCATATAAAAAAAAAAATCCTGTATATGATACTCCAAATAAATCTACCTCTTCATCCTTACATCGTCCGCATTGCTAAATATATGAGCACATTTTTTACAAGTATATTCTCATCCCTCACTGTAGAGTTAAGGCTGTCCTGAGCAGAATTCCTAGAGATAAGGGCTTAAGGCATGGAGAGACCAAATGACTCATCAATGATCAGACAAGTCTGTGATAGCAAAGAAAATTGAAACTCCTTCTCAAACTCCAGCCAGTGAGCCAAAAATATGCCATGTAAAGCAAGGAGCAGGTTTTTCTGTTTTCTTAGTTGGTGTGTGTATGTGTCATTCTATTTATTCTGAGTTTTGGCATTGAATCCAAAGAAACACAATCATGTTCATGTGTTTGCAATAAAATTAATGCCATAGAAATTAAATTAAAACATATAAAAATTGCAATTAGAAGGCTGCAGTAAAATTAATGCAGAGTAGAATGCAAAGAGTTGGGCCCAGCTGTTGAGCCTGGGGACCAAGTCGATGCACAGAGGTTGTGGAGAGCTGTTTGTAGATTTGGGTGAGAGTAAGCTGGCATTGAGGGGGGGTGAAAGAACTGCTTCTGTGAGTTTGGTTTGTGGCATTGACCTTTGAGTGCAGCAGCATTAGGAGATACTCCTGCTGAGGACCTGAGTCCTGGGTACTTTTTCTCTCTTTATTGCATTACATGGAGCCCAGGAAACTGGAGGAATGTACCTCAAAATACAGAATTAAACTTTCAGTTGAGCTGGATATTCATGCATGGGTGTAAGGCATGTTCAGAAATGTTTTTGCGTTTGAGGAGATGACTGTACCATTTGTTGGTTTGCGTTGGTTTGGTTTGGTTTTTTTTATTCTGGAATTTGAATTATGAAAGCTGGGCTTTGGATGTGGTACCACAACGTTCTCCTAAGCAGAAGGATGACAGTCAGATATGGTCAGATGTGGATTGTTGCTAGCTCCAGGCTGGCTCCAGCCTCTAGGATTTCTGTGTCCTTTTGTAGTTTAATTTCTAAGACCCCTTGGGTGTTTTTGTCACACATTTCCTTCTAAGAGAGTGATATTTAAGTCATAATTAACCTCTTTCCCCTAAACGTGTGTCACACTGCACTTGTGCCTGTTGCTTGCCCATCTTAGGTCTTTAGGGTGTCTTCAGACATGGATGTACTCTTCAACCAGCCAGTTATGTCATGGACATACAGGACTGCAAGGAACTGAAATTAATGATTGTTTTTGGCCCTTTCATTCTTTTCCCTGCCTTTGCAGACATGGCATAAGATCTGCCTGGTTCTATGTAACGAACTTTGGGAGCAGTGACAAGTCTCATTAACTCCTCAGAGCTGATTCTTTCTCATTGCCGGAGCAGCAGCATGAAAAAAATCAGACAAATCTTTGCCAACACCTGGATGCTTTTGCAAAATTAAAGCAATGTGTGAATGAAGAGCTTAGCTGCCACTCAGCAGCTCCTTTGTGGACACGGCCTGGCCCCAAACTGCCTGTTTATGATTTGGCTTAATCCATCGTTTCATAAACATAACATGCTTTGCTGGTATATCCTCCTAATATAATCTAAATAATGACTATGAAATTTCCAGCTCGCTTTGTGACCCGATAAGGGAGAGGAGACAAACTGCTCCGTGCCCAAGGAAGCTGGAAGATGTAAAATCAAGAATTACAAATTTCACACTGTATTCCTCTAGCTTTTCAACTTGCCTTCCTCTGGATGTGACATGATTATCTCACACAATATAATGACAGGATACTTCCAACACAGTGCCCTGGACTGTAAAAGCTGGGCCACATTAATGGTATTTCCCTGTTTTCTGTACCACTACTCAGGAGTTTCTGTCTCTTTTTCTTGCTGAGAAGGGAAACGAGACCCGTGTTGCTCCAGGCTGTAAATTATAAATGAGTAGCATGATCATCTGTAATGCCGAAGCAAAGGTCAAAGGAATTTTTTTTTTTTTTTTTGTATTTTTTCTGTGCTCTTTAACTGGATCTTCTTTGATGTTTACACTGCACATGCATCACGGTCATTATATCCCGCACTCATTAACGCAGCTACAAACGAGATGACTCAAGCCATGAACAACCAGTGCTTCAGTCTAATGCAGACAGAGATGAAGGAGGAAAATGAGCTAAATAAAAATACTTATTGAAGGGATTGTTCCCTGGCGTAAATGTCCTTGAAGAGAGTATGACTAAATAAGGGGATACCGTTCCTTTCTGCAGTCGTTTTCCAGCCCAGCAAACCTTTGTTCATTGATTTGTAAAACAAGAGAACATTTTGGAGCTTAAAAAAGAAAGGGAATTTGAAAACCTTTCAGCAATATTTAATTAAATTCTTTTTTGTTTCATGAAACTGAGCTAATAACAGTTTGCTTTAAATTTTACGTGGCACATGTAAAAATTCTGTGCAACGACTGGAAGTGACAGAATTCCCTGGGAAAGTCTCAGTGTTATCAAACTGTGAAGGCATAGACAAGATTGGATGGGTCCTTCAGCAACCTGGTCCAGTGGAAAGTGTCCCTGCCCATGGCAGGGGTTGGAAAGAGATGCTCTTCAAGGTGCTTTCCAATCCAAAACATTCTATGACGGCAATGGTTTTGAGGCATAGAATGGATCAATCTATTGCAAAAGTTATTTTGTAACAGAAGTGGGCTTGCAGGAACATGCTCACCTTACAGAAAAAGACACAGCTAGTTTGGCCCTAATTTACTCTCATTTTTGGCATGATTTCTCAATGGATTTCAAATGTGCTTTTGCTCCAGGATGGAGAGTTGTTCTCTGTGGAGGTGTTCCAGGAGCACCTCTGCTGAGCTGCCTTGGGAGTCTGCTGGGGATACCTGGAACTGGCAGCAGGATGCTGCAACTATAACTCATCCATCCCTGGGATAACAATTTTGGTTAGTGATGTGTTAAAACAAGGGCTCAGTTTGGAAAAATTTGCATTTTTTAATTTATAGTGGAGCATTTGCTAGATAAGACCTTTATCTCCTCAGACACTGCTTTTTAACACACTTCCCACAGTGGGTTTTATCTGCAGTGGGAAGCATGTAACTTAGCAGTCCCATTGCTAACATGTTTAAGGTGTTTTTAATCACAAGCACATCATATATGGCTTTTCAGAGCCTTCCACTTCATGTATTTTGCCAAAAGTCATGGGTTTAAATTCAGACTTTATTTAGATCTTGGTGCCTTTGTTTTCGAGGCAGGAACATTTTAAATGGTGACTGCAGTTCAAAATGCTCACTTTGCATGCAGAGTAACAACTCTTTAATAAGAATTTTTACTGCAGTGAGTTAATGTGCAGTTTTATTGCCTATTATTTTTAGTGAGCATTTATAAAGCGTTATGTTTGGGGTTTAACACCTTAGCTCTCTCCCATCACAACAGGTTGAAATTTGGCATAGCGGTGGCAACCTTCATTTCAAAATTTTCACAGAAAATTGTAAACAGCAAATCGCTATAATTTGTGAAGATTTTGTTAATTTCCATGCTTTGAAGCCTGTCAACTTAAATGTCAAATAACGTGACATCCATATGGACCATTAGATCGATGAGAGTGTAGGACCAGAGCTGCCTCAAAGTGCACATCCTGCAGTGACACCTCTGAAGTTCTAGAACAGCCAAAAGAGAAAAAATAAAAAAGAGGAAAAGCAAATTGTCAGATTATGGGTAGGAAAGGGCAAGACAGCTAAAACTGTCTTTAAAAAAAAAATTAAAAAATCCTTCATTCTGTCATTTTGGAAAAGTTTTGAAATTTTGCTTTCCAAGTTGCCTCCGTGGTGCTGCAGCTGAGATCTGGGTTGGAGCCAACTTGAGGATTAGTGAGTTTTGAGCATTCAAAGTGAAACCAGAGAGCTTTTCATCAGCCCTGCTCTGGGTAATGGCCTGATTGATCTGTATTTTGTCTTTGCTTTCTGGGTGTGGTCCAAGCAGAACCATAGTGTTGTTCTCTCCTTATCACAGACTGTTAGTCCAGATGTTTTATTTCCTATGGATTTCTTTTCTGCTTAAAACTTCGTGAAATTCATAGAATGTGTGTGCTGTTGATATCAGTAGATTGTTGCAGGAACATACAATATTCAGGGTTTACAGTGCAGAGTTATCTATATATTAAAGAGTTCCTATAAAATGACTGAAATATCTTTTATGGTTCAAAGCATCAGTAACGGAGTCACTCGGGCAGAGGCTCCGTTGTGCTTTATTTGGGGTGTACTCATTTTGGCAATGTAATATCTCATTTAAAATGGATGTATATTGCACTATTAATTTTCATGGGTCTCAGAATAATAAAAACATCAGGCAGCAATAAAGAAAAAAACATTCCTTTTCTGTAGACCCTCTGTTTAGATGCAGCTCACAGAAGTAAACATAAAACCTGTGTTGTTATGCAGAAATACGAACTACCTTCTTTTACACTCTGCAGTATTCATATAACAAGTTTCTAACTCAAATGTGGTCTTAATTCTGCAGAGCTCAGCTCTTTTAGGCAAACTACAAAATGCTAGGGAGGGAGGGGCCATGACTTTCTTTTCCCTGTTTGCCTCCAGGAAGGCTGATCTACTGTGACCTTTACATATAGATTTTTTTTTTATCATTGCAAGTTTTGCCAGGCTTCACTCCTAAAATTTTGCTATCTGGCATGGGGAAAACTGAGCAAAGCCCTGGCAGAAATGATGTCCAATATGTCCAGTTCTGGAGAGCTGAGAAGTTCAGGAAGGACTCTGTGATGGTGGTCTCTTGATATTGTAAAAGCACAGGGGAATCTCAAGTATTATTATATAATACTGATTATTATTCTATATTATACTGATTATTACAATATATATTTTATAATACTGATTAATAATCAATGATATCACTGTGTACTGAGTTAAGAAGTGAAGAACCCAAGGGAGGTGGGGAAAAATTCCCTGATTTTGCAGTATTGGTTTTATCTGCAGTGCCCTGGCAGTAGGTGATCCAGTGCATCCAGCTGCTTTAGAAAACTCTTTATAGCAATGCCCTCGAACATATTTTCCATTAAATATGAGCTAATAATGTAGTGTCATTTTTATGTCCAAACTCAGACATATTATTTCTTAAATAATTGTATGGGCTTTTTTTTCAGGAGACGATCTTAAAAGAAGGAATATTGCATTAAACTGGTTTGGGTATTATTTTAAAGAAAGTTTTTTGAAGAGTAAGTTTAGTTCAGGAAAATAATCTCACAGTAAGCATGAAGCAATACCCAGACAATCCTCTTTCCAAGGTCTTGTTGTCTGCTTGTTGTTCACCAAAAAGTCCTTTACTTGGTGAAACTAAGATTTTACAACTCCTTTTAGCTTTCAGTATTCATTAAACTAAGTTTAAGAGCAGGGGGAGAATGGTTTGAATTTAATGCCTTGGAACCAAACAGTGGAAATATTTCTGTACTACTTTTTGTTTTGCGGAGTAAATTCAGAGAAAATGGATATTGTTAAAATCAATAGTTAATTGAAAGATATGGTGTGTTTTATCATTTGCAGTAAAAGAGAAATTTTAAATGGTAATGTTAAGTTTTTAGTGTTAACTCTTTATAGAATTTATTGCATTTTTATGTCACTGTTAGAAATAAAATGTACTATTAGAAATGCATATATTGCTTAATCTTATATAATCTTTAATACTCAAAGCTAAATTAAAAGATATTAAGATTTCTATTAATTTATTTTCTTTAAAAAATCTTAGGCTAATCGGCTGGTGGGGCCATGACTACAAAACCCGATTCCTCATGGAAAACAGTATGTATTTATACACTCTCAATTTTATTTGTTTTATTTTTATATAACCAGCTTCATTTTTATAGCCATGTCCTTTCTCCAAAGGACAGAACTTTGCATTTCCTCATTTATGTTAAAGGCATTAGGCTAAACTCATCCAAAGTATGTGAGGCAGTGGAGTTAACAAAATAAATGTTGGAATAAATTTGTGTTTGGGCATAAGGGTTTGACTGTCTGCTCCTAGACATTTTGCTGAAATACCTTCAAAATGCAGATATAGAATAAGGATGAAACTTTCAAAGTATCTCAGTGAATTAAATTCATGAGTCTCTGAGGAGAGAGGATCTGCTATCAGCCACTGGGGTACTATCTTTCTTCAGGATTAATTCCACTGGAATTAATGAGAAATTATACAAATAAAGGTAAGGCAACCTGACATAAGTCATGAAATCCCACTAATGTTTCAGCATTTCCAAATTTCCTGCACTAGGGAGGAATGGGTTGTAAGACTAACCTGCTCTGGAATAGTGAAGTGCTTATTGTCCCAACACAAAATGAGAACTCCTTTCCAAATCTGACAGCTAGACTGCTCAGATCCAGTTTAAACTATGGCAGAGAGAATATCCTGAGGGATCAGGATGAGAAAGGAGCTTTTTTGGTTTGATTGGTTGCTTTGTTTCTAATATATTTTTAATTTTCTGTGGCAGCGCCTGTTGATGTGGCTTTGGCTGGAGAGCACCTCACTAATAGCCTCAGTCTGCTCTTTGTTTTCAGACCAAATGCAAGAGAGTGGCACTATGGAAAGCCAGCAGGAGACACAAATTGCCCTGAAACACTGCTAGAAGAAGGAAAAAACGTTGTTTATTCATTTCCAAGAGCAGTGTAGAGGGGAGAAGTTGGGCATTACAGAATTAGCCAGTCTTCTGTGCGCGAAAAGTGTTTCCTCCGCCGCGTCCTCCCGCTCCGGCGCCGGAGCATGAGATATGAACGGTGACACGGAACTTACAGCCAGGCTTTTGTAGGTTTATTAAATAGATTCTGTGAGATTTCACAGCCCAAAGTCTAGGCAACTCCTCTCCTGAAGTGGCCTGAAGCTACACTTAGCTGCATATGCAGCCTCCCCTGTGTCTCGTCAGCTCAATAAAGTTAAGGAACGTGATTCCTTGCTCCGCGTGAGCGTGCCTCTGCTGACTTGGAATTTCTCTGCCTCGTGCCAGCCTTAAAAGAGATTCAAGTGTAAAGGTGGTTTTAACACACACCATTTAAACAAATTAATTGCCGTTCTCTGGTTCCCATGAAGCTGCTAATGAGGTCTTCTGCTGGATAAAATTGGGCTTCTCTCGAAGTTGAAAGTATTAGCTGGGAATAGATTACTATTTCCTTTTAATGACCGATTCCTACGGGCCACATTAGGGAAATATTTTACTGCGTGAGGACAGGCTTCAAGATAAGGTCCAATCCATTAAAATGAAGAAATCAAAAACACTAATATAAGTTATTCATTTTCCAGAATTACAACTAAGTGAAGGAATTAATGGATTCCGGTTATCAAATCCTCCAATTTTACTGGTCTGTGCCCTGCATGCCAGTTTAGAGGTAAGTAATTGCTTTTCTTTGAGCCTGAATTTAAGAGTATAAAAATGTTTAATGAATGTTACGTGTATTATTGCTGCCTCCCTTAAAGAAAACTGTGAAATATTTGAAAATTGTAAGGGAGAAGTAATGAAAAGCAAACAAAATAAACCCACAGCCCTGAGAGACCAAGGCCTTTAATGAATATACTCAAATCCCCACATCTCTCACAAACTCTGCTGAAGGACTCTGAGTTGGACCCAGAGTATCTGAGGTTTGCACCTCCAAACTTAACCTCTAGCAAGGTGTTTGTCCCTGCCTTTAGGAGCTCAGTACAAACAGCACCTTTTTCCCATAGAAATATTTAGGGCTCAAAATCATAGAGAAATTAAGTTTGGAAGAGATCTCTGAGATCACCTAGTCCAACAGTGACTGGTCTCAGTACTGCTCATGGGAAGGATTATGCTCAGCATCTTCCTACAGAGGAGTCATGTAAAAGTTGCATTCAGAGCTGCTGCTTCATATATTCCACCAGCAAAGCAGACTTACATCCTTTATGAAAGAAAATTAGCCATCCTGGATCTCCTGGATTAACTGATCTAGTTGCTCAGGGAACCTGTTCTGCCTTTGGTTACAAACAGAAGAGGCAGAAACTATCTGCAAATGTTTCCTAAAGGGGGAATTCCTGAGTGTGGCATAGCTCCAAACTGTCTTTTCTTTCATAGAATCATTAATTTTCTGGTGGACAAAGGAGCAGAGCCCCATCTCTGACCTACCTCTGTATGAATCACTGACACTGTGGCTGTGGAAAGGGCTGTCCTGCCATACAGAGCCAATTCCTCCTCTGAAGGTGTGATCCATGTGCTGAAAACCTCTGATCCTCATTGGAGAGCACAGCCCACCCCTGTTGGAGGGCATGGAGCTGTTCCCCATACATCTGTGTATGATGTTCCAGCATTTCTCTTAAGGATTATCAAGATGTTCCAGCACTTCTCTTAAGGATGGTTCACCCCTGACATCAGGACTCTCACTCTCTGTGGCTCAAAAAGGGTGTATTACTCAGATTTCCCTGCTATATGCAATGTAGTCTACTATAAAATCATTCTTAAGCTGATTTTCAAGGCAGCCTTGAGTAGCAAGGTTTTACCACAGCAGAAATGGCAGAAATTTATTTCTGGTTAGCATTCCGTAAATTCTAGTGGAATGGCTGAGCTGATGCTGGAACAAAGAGCAGTGTCCATATCCCTCTACTGTATTTACTGAAAAAAAAAAGCATGTTTTGCAAACAAAGTCAGAAAATTGCCATTTATGATCTCTCCATCTTACATGCAACGCTGAAGGACTGCAAAGGGCACAGCCATGCTTCTTGTTCCGCCCGGCAATTTATTTTTTTAGCCCTTAAACATCCAATATATTGTTTTAAACTTTATGTGACCTTCGAGATAAGCTGAAAGCTACTGTGCCATGACCCAGATTGTCAGTGCTCGGGTTTGTGTGGGCTGGTGTCATTTAGCCCACTGCAGGGAGCCTGGAACAATGAGGGCTGAGCAGTTTCCATTGCCTCCCCTTTCCCTGCCCACATTACCTTTTGGCACAGCCAGGATTTCCCAGTGCTAATTGCTCTAATACAGTGGGAAACAAAATAGTTTTCATGTCTGGCAAGAGATGGCTAGTGAAATTGCATGCCACCTTCACTGGGACACATTAAGCAGAAGGCAGTGTTTCCAATGGAAACAATGAAAACTGCAAGAGTTAATGGATGTTATTCCTCAATAATGCTTAAAGTGACTGTTATGGCACTAGCTGCTGCCTTTTATGGAAAAAAGGGGAGCGCTCTACAGACACATTTTAAAGACCTTTTTCAAAAAATTTCACCCAGGAGACCAAGTATTCCTTGCACAAAGCCTGTGGAAGCAGATTTTTGTGTGCAGTCTAAGGAGATCCATCCCTCATTCTCCTGCAAATCCTGGAGGAGTAGGAGGCAGGTCTCGTTTTTCCCTCTAGTAATGGACTGAACAGTCCTGTGCCTGCTCTGCCTGCCTGGGTGGAGAGGGAAGCACCTCTAGGTTTTTGTTGACCCGTGCAACTGCTGACTGCTGGTGGCTCTGGTCCCTGTCACATTTATTCCCTTGCAAACTCAGTCTTACAGCATCCATGTTCCATTTCACAGACACAAATGCAGGGGTTCTTGGTTTTCTGCATCATCTGGTGGCTGTGATAGCATCAGGGAGCGAGGCTTGGGATGTTCTACAAAACAATGATTTGCAGATGCTGCTGGAAACCAGACTTTGTTGTGTTTTGAGTAGGATTTCTCAGGCACCTCTCTTTATGTTTTTCTATGTTATGATATAAGTAATCTTAAAATTGCTACTTCCCTAGTGTAGAACAGTGATTTCTTGAGAGTGAAGATCATGGATTTTCATCCAGGGCACTGCCTTGCTTCTGATTTGCAGCTGCAGTCAGTGGAGAGAGAACTGTCCACAAGCATAGATGTGCCAGGACGTGATTTGAAGTGGCTGTTGGGCACTTGCATGTCTGCATCTTGTCATTTCTCCCTGCAGCTAATTCCATGAGAAGAAGGAAAAGGAGGCTTTGAGGAAGGCAGGGGTAAATTGTTTCTGGGGTCGCATTTCCATCATCCCCTGTAATGGAGCCTTTCCAGAGCAAAAGCAGGAGCTGTCTCACCTTCTGCCCCCAAATTCCTTTACCACACTGATCATGTTTGTGTGGCCAAACAGCACTGCCATTTCCAAGCAGTCATTTTTGCATGTCTTGTGATATTCTGAGTACCTGAAACTCACCAGTTCTTGTTGCTGTGCAAGAGCACAGAGCTTCTGGAAAAGAATTCAGTGAATGTTTTTTTTTTTTTTTTCCTTCATGGGGACTAGAGAGACTGAGCCTGTACAGAACTTGAAGCTATAAATTCAATGTTAGTACACATTTTGTGCTTTCACAGACAAGAATTTCTACACCACTCATGATATTTCAGTCTTGGCCCTGGGATTTTGTTAGCAGAGTCATTTAGTTTGGCAAAGGCCTCTGGGATCACTGTGTCCAAACATTAAACCGGCACTGCCAGCCCCACCACTAAACCATGTCCTCCAGTGCCACACCCATGTGGTTTTGAATTCTTCCAGGGACATTTCTGCCATGGGCAGCCTGTTCCAATGCTTGACCACCCTTTTAGTTAAGAAATTCTTCCTAATATCCAAATTAAACCTCTCCTGGTGCCGCTTGAGGCTGTTGCTCTTTTCCTGTCATTTCCTGGGAGAGGAGACCAAACTCCACCTGGCTGCACCCTCCTTTCAGGGAGTTGTAGAAGGTGAGAAAGTGTGTACAAAAGGTACATACAAAACTTTAATGTGATTTTGAGTTTCTTGCAGCACTCTTGCACCTATAGAGGATTTATGGATCCTCTTTAGACTTGCAGGGGAATGCTCTCTTAGCAAACTGGCTTTGTGTGCAAGTTACTTCTGCAGACACAGATGTGCATGAAACTTTTAAACAGTGGGCACAAATATCTGTCATTATCTAAAGCACAGCATTATCCTGTGTTTTCAAAACCCCAATCCTGACATATTTATGTAAAATGTTTCTCTGCTATTACTACTTGATTCCAGTGATACTGTGTAGAGAAATTTTTATTTCCTTTTCATTTTCTACAGCAGCACATTCTCATTCTAATGATGTCAAATCATCACAGGTTTTTAGTCAGACTACGATGAAAGCATTGAGGAGGAAATCCATTCTGCTCACTGGTTACCTGGAATACCTGATAAAGCACTACTACAGTGAGGATAAAGCAAACCCAGAGAAGCCCTTTGTAAGAATAATCACGCCATCTCAGATTGAGGAGAGAGGATGCCAGCTCAGTCTGTCATTTTCCCTTCCAATCAAATCTGTGTTTAAAGAGCTGGAGAAGAGAGGAGTAGCTGTAAGTAAATCAAACTTTATCTTCTTAACAAGTGAGAAACTGTTAATTTGCTTTTATTCAAACGTAGTCTCATATAAGGCAAAAACCCTCTAGGACAATTTCTCACAATTTCGATTTTTACTTGTGCAAGCAATCAAATGCATAGAGTTATTTTATAAATTATTTGTTAGACTCTCTATTGCCCTTTCACTGTTTATTTCCGGTAGTTCTGGAGTCACTGCTGAGGTCAGAGCTGTATCATGCGTGCAACAGGATGGGAGGCACAGATACAGGTTTTCATGAAAAGGAACTCTGAACCTACATCTGTCCCCTTCTTGATCCACAGATTACCAAAAGCTTTGTGAAGCACTGAGATGAAGCAATGGAAGAGCTGCCATTTCCTTAGAGATGTGTTTTAGCACTCAGAAAGGGAAGCCAGTGAGCAGCATGTCCCTGTAATGGCACAGTTACCATCGAGCACCGCTCCAAAAGAATAAAAGTGAAATTTAGGGCCATGCATTGCGTGATTTAGATGTGCTGGGAGGTGACACTGAGAGCATAATGCCATATAAATGAGATATCAGTTTGATTTCTGCTGGTCACTTGTCTCCCCAAGGGGCACCTCTTTTAGGTTACGTACGCTGCTGCTTTGGTGCTGCCAGGGAATTCCAGGAACTCCTGCTTTTAATAGGGCACAGGGCCTCACGCTCTTGGCTTGTCATTGCAATGCAGTGATATTTTTCAAATGGAAGAGATTATTATATTCAGGAAAATGTTCAAAATCAAAGTGAGGGGAAGAAAAATGCTGCAATGCCTGTGCCATTACTTGTACTTTTCGAACAAGACACTCACGTACTGGAATGGGGATTTTTGTGCTTTTTTTTTTTTGTCATCTCTGTGCCTCTTCAGCTCTGGGTTGCTATAGGCATCAAAGTGAATTTTGGGGCTATGTAGCTGGTTTGAAACCCTCAATGGCACTGCTAAAGCCCTGCCCATCCTGAGCCTTGCATCATTTCTTTAGGCAAAACTACTATTACTTAAATTTTTACAATCATGCTCCTCACTGCAGTTCCTTGAGGATCCCAAAGGCTTTACCCGTGCTTCCTTGTCAGTCCAGTCATTCTTTCTTGAAGACTAGTTGTGGCATTTAAAAATACAGCCTGACAGATAAACATGAAGTGACCTGGATTTACTGAGTGTTCCCTCTCTGTTTTGCAGTGTGACATGCGAGAACCAAACGCTCTCCGCGTTGCCCCAGTTCCTCTCTACAATTCTTTCCATGATGTGCACAGATTTATTGAAATCCTGGGATCTGCAATTACATCTTCAAAACAAGCAGCAAATAATACTGTGCTCTCTGGTTCTTATTGATGGCTCAGCTGTACCTTTTAATCTATTTCTGACTAAGATGCATTTATCCTGCTGAGTGATTCTTTGCTTCGTGTAGACCGAGCTATATCCCATGCAATTTGCAAAAAAATGACTGTGCTTGAATAGTTATTTACAACAGACATAGTTTTATTAAAGCTCATATTTCCACTCTGCTTTGACTTTGACTTCATGAATTAGTGTGCTTTGTATATTTTAATGGGGCTCTTCTTAAACATTTTATGTAGTTTTATTACATTAGCCTTGAGAAGCATGGAAGAACTGCTATCAACTAGAACAGGGATGAAAAAAAAATCCTTTATTATAAAAATTATGCATAATAAAATGTGGAAAATAGACAAATCACCAACTGTTAAAAGATACAGTCCAATTTACATTTTTAATTTAGTAATTCCATTTAAAGCACATGGTATACTTGAAAAGTAAGAAGTTGAACAATTAGTTGTTTCAAAACTCCTGACTGCTGCACAGCAACTTTTTCAAAGGGCCCAATATTTTGAAATTCTGGTTTAATGAACGATTTAATTGAAGGATGAATTTACATTTGCAGATAACTTCTTTGGTGCGATACAGTTGGCCAAAACAAAAACATTTTATCTTACTAGGTAGTCCTGTTGGAGAGGAGGAGCTGGAGAAAGCTGAGAAGAGTTGCAGACCCGTGTAAGGCAGCGTGAAGGGCTGTAGGAACACTCCCTGCAGCTTTAGTGAGGCTTAGCTGGGATTAGGCAAAATGAACCCTGAGCTCTTTAAGCAGCAGCAAAATATCTCATTGTTAACTCACCGTGTGGCCCGAATTTTTACAGAGATTTGCACCAGGCAGGCAAGAGCAACATAGAAAAAACTGCTTACATTTCAGCAACTCTTTATCCAAAGTTGTTTTAAGGCATAAATAACACCTTGGCATAATTGGCAATTAAGCCCTAAAGTCTGCAGCTATGCACGCAGCGTTTTCCAAGAATCAGCTGAAACTTCCTCTCTGATGATGTTCAATGTGTCTCATTTTTGGTATGAAACACTTAGAAAATTGCATCCACTAGTGCTTTGAATATGTGAAGGGAGCCTGTAATAAAGGCAGGGACAAGCTGACGGGATAGGACAAGGGGGGATGGTTTTAAACTGAAGGAGGGTGGATTTAGGTTAGGTAGAAGAAAGCAGGTTTTTTTACAGTGAAGGTGCTGAAACACTGGAACAGAGCAGTTGTGGATGCATCCCTGCAAACATTCAAGGCCAGGCTGGATGGGGCTCTGAGCAACCTGCTCTGGGTGTCCTCGCCATGCGCTTTAAAAGCTCCATTCCAACCCAGACTGCTCTGATTCTATGTTACTTTTTATTCTACTTCAAGAATAGGAAGGATTTGGGGAGGGGTGAGGTCTTCTCTAATTTCCCCTCACAGTTACTTTTGCTGGTTGAAACTTTCACACCCTTCGAGCACCTCCTGCTGCACAAGGAAACCCAAGGGCCTTCAGAGCACCTGCCTGCTCTCCAAAGTTCCCCAAAGATGGGCAGTGTTAAAATCCTTGCTGCAGCAATGCCTATTTTATTGTTTGTAACATGCAGGGGAAAGCTGAAAGAACTGCAAGTGCAGCATTTGTTAGCATTTTTTAGTGCTTGTGAAGAGAAAGAAGAGCTTCTTTAAGCAGAATATTGTTAGGAAGAATAGCACAGGAGTTTTAATCAGTTGGAAATCTCTGTCTCACTCAAGAGGTTTTGATTACACTGACGTCATCTCTCCTCAGTTCAGCTGAGGCTGGGTGGCTGTGTGGCAGGCCAGGTATCTGTATTTTTGTGGGTTTTATTTTTATCCTTGCACCTGCAGCTCAGCTACTTCATCTGTCAAGTGACACCATCTTACAAAGGGACCCTTCTCCATAAAGTGACAGCTGATGCAAAAAAGCACTGAGTATAGAAATGTGCAGGTCCACAGTGTTGAAAAGGGGTTTAACTCAGTGTCAGTGTCTTTGCAGCACTTGTGTGCAGGTGCCAACTGGCTCTCATGTCTTCCCGATAAAGTTAGGAAAGCTTAATACAAATTCAGATAAGGATATAAATCATATTATAAAACACCTTATTCTGATATCAGCTCAAACCCCAGAGGAGTGAGAATCCCAAAGTCTCTTTCTAAATAACATCTAGACCTCAGGTTTGGACAAGCTGTCTTGGCAGTTATGGGGAGATAAACAGGGATTTTTGAGAAGTTTGAGATCTGCTTTTAGTTCAAGCACTGTGAAAATAATTTTTTTTGTGTCTCTGTTTGGGTAAAGTGAACCATGTAGTAGGTAAAGTACTAAATATATGCAGTTCAGGTTTCAAAGACTAACAGTTTAATAATAAATATTTGATAATATTTTGTCTTTTAGTATCATTTCAGCTGACAGGTACAAATATTGACCTTACAAATATGTATTTGTCCTCCAATTGATGGATTTGATTAAACTCAGTGCATCAAAACTCACTTATTTCAACTATTTTGAGTTACTCTCTCTTTTATACCTGTGACCTGTGATGATAAAACTGAAAGCTCCCTGAATTTTTAGGCATTGGTATATATAAATTCAGAAAAAATATTTCAAAAAAGTGAGGGGAGACTGTATTGCAGTTTAATCATTTTACTGGAACAAAATTGCATCAGAAGCACCAGTTTCACAAGGTCTTTCCCTGCTTGAAGTAAAAGTTTTGCAAAATGAATAATACTGGAAGTTAACATTAGGTGTCAGTATTTTACATATTATTTAGCAAAAGAATATCAAGGGAAAGAGCTCCTGTAAAAAAAAAAAAAGAAGATTGCGGTCTGCTTTTTCAAATGCTTTAAGTTATCACAGTTAGAGTAATATCAGGAATAATTATGTGTGAAATAATTAATTGTATATAACCCGAATGCTTCTTGCTAGTTACATCTCTGATTTAAAATTCAATACCAAGTACCACTTCTTTCTAATTGTGATAACGTTTCCTTCTTGGATTGTCTGAAGAAATTACGTTTTTCAAATTGAACTGCAGGACATGAGGATCTGTAGATGACAGAAAATTGATACCCAGGTAGAGAGATAACAAAATGAAGGCAAATGTGAGTATGCAGATCCCTGGTTGTGTGTGATCTTTTTCCGCACAACAAAATTTAGAAATGCACAGAACTCTTAAGCTGACTGCAACTGTTGAAAATAGGAGGAAAAAATACCACAGGATCCACCTGTGCATTTTTAAACCCTGTTTTGCCACAGGACCACCTTGTCTTTACAAGGCAAAGTCTTCCTTCACGAGCAGCAAAGGATGCCTTTGTCTTCCAAAAGAACAGCATACTCTGATTGAAGAAAAAGGCATGCCATAGAAATTCTTTCATCTGAGCTCGTGGCATTACTGAGAATGGAAGGATGTGGCTCATTTGAAGAGTTTAAACCCCGAAGTGTCCATGTCTGACAGTAACAGAACCAACCTCGATTTCATTTTACTAGCAAAGTATTATGCATTGGTAGATTAAGCAAGCAAGATGCAAGAAAGTATGGAAGATACTAAAACAAAGCAATTAACATTTTAACCTCTGTTAGATATTCCCAAACAGAATTGGGTACAGGTGGGAATTCCCTGTGAAATTCCAGCTCCTGGGGTAGGAGTGGGCTTTGGTTGGGTTCCCAAAGGTGAAAATGAACATTTTGGGCTCAATCCACAGAGGGGCCTGAGAGGATGTGTCGACATCAAAGCAGCCACATCAATATTTTATTTTAATAACCCTGAGTCACTGAGAATTGTTGAGGTTATAAAAGACCTTCAAGATCATCGAGTCCAACCACCCACCCAACACTGCCATGTTCACTGTTCTGATGAAGACATGGCTGAGTAGGTGTGTTATTTCCAACACTCACCTATAAAACACTTTAGACCTACCCAGAGACCCCCCAGAACCTCTTCAGGTTCTCATCTGAACCTCTGGGCACTCAAGCTGGTGCAAAAAGATTTCTGAAAAGCTGCTCACTCTCTGAGACCAGCTGAGAGACAGTTTTGCATCGTAAGCTTAAACTTCTGTCAATATTTGTGAAATATATTTAGACAGCTTATTCAGAAATGAGTAAGTTATAGATCAGTAATTCATACTTTTTATATCCTGAGTTTTTATTACCTAAACTTAGTCTTCTAAGCATCGTTTTATGTTTCTAGTTAAATATAAGTGAGAATTGATTGGGGTATTTCTCAATGGAATTCTATCTTTATTTCATCATAATTGCTTCATATTTGAATAATGACAGATGAACTACTTCATTCAATTGCAGTTTTAAGGCTTTGAAGTCACAATAGCAGCAAAGGATTTAAATCCTGAAACCATTATTATGGCAGAGAAGACATCAGGGAAAAGGAAAACTTATGGTAGTGTAATTTTCTAGACAGAAATTTCTTCTGTGGTTGCACTTTTTTCTTTTTATTGTTTTTTTTTCTCTGGACATTTTATTAATGTTAAAAGAACCCTGGAAGAAGAGATTGGAAACGCTGAATGAGAGTCCTGCTGTAAGTAAACTTCTGTAGTTATTTGGCTTTGGAGCTAGCTATAAACCTTTTAAAATTCTGGGCAGCTGCAATACTGTATTTCACCAATAAAGAGTTCATTAGATCTTTTTTCTCTCTGACATTTTACATCTAGTCCTGAGTACATGTTAATACTCCAAGGTATGAATTTCAAAGTTCCCTTTATCTTTGTGTACAGTTTTAAGCAATTAATCAAATGATAAAATATAGCTTTAAAATTAGAAACGAACTGTGAATTTAAAGTATATGTTCAAAAAGTTGCTACATTATAATTTGGGGGGAGCGGGATGGGGCCTCATCAACTGAACTTAATTGTGGTGTTCCTCTTTTTTTTTTTTTTTTATATATATTTTTTTACCTTACATTTTATTGAAGAATTCTGAAGCGATCCTCAAATTGTTAAAACATGACCGAGTGGTCTATCCAGGATGTCTCCTTCTCCTCGGGGGCTACATCAAAGTGGCAGAGACACAGAAAAAAAATCATTATTCAATATGTTCACAGTGATTCCCAGGTGGGGGAAGATTTATCCAGGCTTCTGAAATGAGCGTGGGGGCAAGCAGCACCGAGACCCCTTCGTCTGAAATAAAAGTGAGTGGCACTTGTGTCGTCCCTGTACAAGGCAGGAATATGGAGGGTGGTGGGGTGGGGGTTGCCACAAAAATTTTGGCAGCAGGGGCCAAATCCAGCCTCTTGAGTTCAGCTTTGCAACTTTGCTATTCCTGGTGCCTCAGTTTATGGAAGCCTCGGGTGGGGTGGCTGTTCCAAAGGCAATTGGGAGAGGAAACCTGCAAAGTTCCCATTGATACCTGAGCCCAAGGCATTAAGAACTGGGAGTTTCTAAATGCCATTAATGAATCTCAGCAGAAACATGCTTGTAATTTTGTTTGCTTGTATTTTCTTTTATTTACTGTGTGCCAAGCATACAACACCCTGTTTCTTAATGAGTACATTATTTTAATTTTCACCTGGGAGGTGAAAGGCGATATTCAGAAATATCCATTCTTCAGACAAGACATGGAAGCAGTTTTAACATCTGAGCTGAAAGTTTGTGCAAAATGCTCAGATGTTGTTTTGTGTGATATCTGATGTAAGCCATTGTGGCCAGGAGGCAACAGATGATGCCAATTCTTCCCTTCTTATGTGGAAAACACCTCACAACTGGGTAACTTGTGAATCTGTGGACCTTCCTTTTAAAGGATGCTCCTGGACTTTTCTGTACTGCTCCTACTTGAAGAGAAATAATGTGAACATCTCAGAGGAATTATGAAAGAACATATTTACCTGCTTCTGAGTTCTCTTAATTAACCCTGAAACTGTGGGGTTTTTTCTTATTTTTAAGCAGATATGAAAATCCCACTTATTATAGAATTATGGAATCATTTATGTTGGAAAAGATTTTGAGGTCACTGAGTCCAGCCTTAGACATGATGCTGCCAAGTCCACCACTAAACTATTTCCCTGATTTTTTGTTTGACTTCTAGTTTCAGTATACTACAGTACCAGATTAATTAAATGAATTTATAAACCTCATTATAACATTTAAGTTTCATTTGATTTTTGAAAGAAATTGGATTAGAAAAGAAGTTTCTTCTGCATTAATACAGCAGTGACAAGTACACTGAATTTTGAGAAGTTACTCTCAACTTTTCAAGTTTAACTACTAAATGAAAGATTCTGCATTGCTCTGTATCAGATATGGATGAAAGATAAAGTTATGTGTCAATTTTTGGAATACCCTAAATTCTGTGGAAGATGGTGTATCATAGGACTGCTTGGTTTTCATTAGTATTCTTATTTTATTCAAACTTTCTCTCTTTAACTGGATATTAAAGCTGAAGTGATAAAATACCAGAAGAAGTATGAATCACCGAAGTTCTATGTTGGAGTCTGTTCTCCTGACATTTTTCTGAATGAATATTGAAATGCTTCTCAACAAAAGTTCTTGAAATTGCTCCATCAGTAATCAGACCCAGACTTGACTTGAAAAAAATCCTTTTTATATTTAGTTATGGAAAGCATGCTCTTAGTTATAATGATGATCATTAAAACAAATGTCTTGGAAGGCTACTGCTTGCAATTCAAAGTCTCTTCAAAAGCATACGAAAAACCTGATGATATACAAAATATGTCCATCCTGAAAAAATATTAGAAAAAACATGCCAAATTAATGTGTATGATATACATGTACATCTATGTATATGCATATGTGTCCTCCTCTCCAGAGAATCAAGAGGTTTGGTTCTGTCTTTATTTTTTTTTTTTTTCTTCACATTTATAGGAAGTGTAAGAAGTGGTTTAATTTGATGAAATCAAACATTCGATGAAAACAAAGGCGTTAGCTCTGAAATAAGACATCAGCTTTGCTGGGCTGTAGATCCTTTGAACTTGGATGACATTGTCTCTGAGGACAAGATGTTTGATGAATTTTAGACTTTAAAGCCTTTGGTAGGAAAAAATTAGTCCAGAATCTGTTCCTGTAGGATGGGGGGGAAAAAAAAAAATCATTCTTCAAAAGATCAGGAAAAAAAATGATGTCATTTTCTATTTCCCTTAAGTACCTTTTCTTCAGATGCTTATATTGGAAAAGGCTCAACAGCCATGAATTTAGGGGCTTATGCTCCAAGTGATCAGGGCATTTATGTCCTCTCTGCACAGAATATTGAGGAGAAAAAAAAACCCTCTTAGAATTTAAGGATAAAGGGCTTTGTGGGTAAGATGGTCTTACAAAACATCGCTGACTAATTTCAATCTATTAATTTAATATAATGAACATAATGATTTGTGGAAAATTACTTTACCCCTGTTATATGCCAAATCTGTCAGGAACAGCTGCTTTGCATTCAATATATCATAATGACATATACTGTGGAGTTATAATATTTAAATTTCTTTTCATTAAGGCCCTATTTTAGATTTGCAAGCTTATGCACAAGGGGAGAGGGGCTGGTGCCTCCATCGACTGTCGCTGTTAAAGGTTATCAAAGAGAACTCTTGGCTCTGTGAAGAAATGAGTAATGAGTGCAAGTTGGTTTCACAGACCCTGTTACAAGGGAAGAATAAACCAGGACTAAAAAACCTCATGGAGAGTATTTTTCCCAGAAGCCTAATGTTTAATTTTTTTTATATATATATATATATATATTTTTTTTAACTCAGAAGAATTAGGAGGGTCACGGTAAGTGGAGCTTGAAATAAAGGTGAATTGATAACACAGGTGGGGAGGTGGACTGAAGGGTTTGTAATTAATTAAGCCTTTATAAAAACCCAGAGTCTGCAGCAGAGATTTCTTCTCTCTTTCCTACATCCTAAATATTCTGGAAATTATTACCTAGCTCTAAATACCACCTTCCTTTGGAGCTGCTGATGATACACTTCGTCCTGTCGCAGGGCTTGCCTGGACTTACGGAAATAATGGATCTGGATGAACACTTCTCACAGCTCAGAAGGTCCAATTCTGGCTGAGAAGAAATTAGCATTGCAATAATTTTGCTAAACACTCCCACACACACATCATGCAAGCGTGGAGATGTTGTAAAACATGGCTCCAGGCTCCTTCTGCTGTAGCCTGAAGGTGAATTTTCCATGAAAACCTACGGAGGTAACTGCAGCATTAGGGCATGACAGTGCTGTGTACCTGCTTTAACAGAGTCTCTATTAATCTGGGCAGATTAATTAAATAAGGAGAGGACCAAAAAAGGAAAATTACAGGCATGGACCAGAACAAAGCGGACAGCATGGCCTTGAGAAACAAGGGAAAAGGAAGTCTCTGACTTCAGAGACCACAAACTATAGAATTAAAAGGAACTGAAAAACTGGAACAAGCTCAAGAGCTATAGAATGAGGGCTATCAGTTTTCTATTTTTGCCTGCTGGGAGCAAGCTGAAATTTGTTGTATTTCTACGGACATGCTGAAGTGCTCTGAGTAAGGACATCCTTATTTTCTGTAGGTGGCTGCTGTGAGTAAGCCTTCCAAGAAGTGCAAACAGTCAAACAGATCTAATACTCAGCCTGGTGGCTACGAGTTGCACTGAAGATTCCCTTCTTATTTTCTCTCTTTATTCTTTTTTTTTTTTTTTTTCTTTTTTCTTTCCTCAGATCTGGACACCCCCATTCACCAATAACCTGATTTCCTGACATCTCCCAGATCCTGTGAGAATGCAGCAATTACCTGGCAGAAGGAGGGAGCTGAGGGAAAGGGCAATGAGGTAGAGCCATGCACACAAATTCGAAGTATCTGTGCATTAAGTGAGCAAATAAAATCACAGGAAGGGATTGGAACTGACATACGGAATTAATTAATTCAACTAACTGCTTCAAGTCTTTGATAAACTGATTTATTTGACGTTTCCCAGTCCATTCCAAGCAGCACAGTCTCCCCTGAAATCTTCTGGACACAAGAGAGGACATTCATCTGTCTGCAGAGGAGTTTGACATCCTGCAACTGACTCTCCCCTGCATTTGTTGCTCCCTTCTTTTTTCTAGCCCCAGTGCCTGGACAGTTCTGATGCACCCTGGGGTAGCAGCATAGGAGGGAACATGGGGAGAGCAGAGCTGCCACTCAGATAAAGCCTCTATTAAGAAGAGACAAGAAAAGACTTCAGCAATTCTTATTTCCACTAGATTTGATGGGGGCAGGTTGGTTTTTTGTGAATAGCTTGTTTGGCTGCTTGCTTATGTTTATTTATTTATCTGTTTGCTTATTGTGAATGGGGACTTCGGTACTGTAGAAATGAAAGTGTTTTTCCTCAAAGGCTGAAGCAGAAGGAGAAAATATCTCAGACCAACATATCGTTCTTCTCTGTTCATCCTCTGTTGGATTAAACTTTTTTTTTTTTTTTTTTTTTTTTTTTTTTTTTTTTTTTTTTTTTTTTTAGAGATGGGGCAGCTGAGACGTTTTAAAAACTTTTATTCTATTTTCAGTCTTATATGAAGGGTGAGACAATACAGATGTTATAATTTATGCCATCACAATCAGAAACTATTTCTTAATTACAACACATTATAAGTGTTTCTTGGCCTATCAGCTTTTGCCACACAATGCTGTTAATGCCTTAAAGCCAATCATCTAAAACTACCTTTCATGGGTTCTACTACAATGCATCTTTCATAATTCTATTTCTCTAAAGTATCCAGTCTTATTTGCAAAGCCATCCTTTGAAACTTGTTTCTAGTTCATGGGATTTTAAAGGATTTGGGACTTTCTCCACTAGAAGCTATTCACCAAGTAGCTAAAACTCTTTTAAGAGAGGCAGAAATAACACTGGCTGGAGCATCACTTTTGTGCTGAGGACTGACATATTCCTTCCAGACTCTTCCTTCACCATGAAAACATTGTTTTTTGTAGCTCTGACTTGATCACGGGCTCATAGATCAAGATATTGTCTTCCAGAGTGCACAACTCTTTTCTGTTAAGGTTCCTTATTGTATGATGTAAAACCACCTCTTTGGCAGTTTGGTATTGTAGTACTTTTAGCACTCCAGAAAATACATTTACACTGCATTTCAAGCTTGCATGTAACTAAATCCTGTCAAGGAAAGTCTTTACATAATGCATCAACATATGCTGGGGTTTTGTCTCTTTTTTTAGTACAGTATGGCTATACAATGGATTGGAGTGGCTTTTCTAAGTTATTAAATATAGCCTTAGGCAAGGCTGGCTTTTAAAATAAATGGCAAGATCTCTAAAAACACCTGGGAAAAAGAGAGAAAAAGACTAATTTGGATTTTTATAGAACTTTCTTACCCAGTATTTTTCATTAGCTTCAGTATCCTATTTTTTTTTTCTTTAACAATGGAATATGGCAGTAATTAAGCTTGAAAAATACTTAAACCAAAATAAAAATGTTATTTTCTTAGCTACGAGTATTCCTAAATCCAAACCTCTTTTTAAGGCAAAAGAAAGTTTATTAGGAAGTAAATGTCCAGAGAGTTCTATCCTAAACTTCTCTGCTGCTCTCTACAGTGTATCTGTTGTCAGAACTTCAGTGGCTCAGCTATTAAGTGTTCTAATGCAAAATCATTTTTCTCCTGAAATGTGAATGTTCTGGGTTTTAGACCTCAAGTCACAGCACATATGTTCCTTCCATAGAGCCAACATTAAAGTGCTGGAGAATCTCTAAAGATCTATTCCCTACCACCTGTGACCATTTTGTTAAAACATCTCTTGCACTTTGAAGACCGTGGTGAGTAAAATGGATTGTTCGGGGGGAAAAATCAGCTCAAGGTAAAAGGTTTTGAAAGATGGTACCGGAATGTCTATAATGCACATTGTGGTTGAGAGAGTTGTGTGAATCCAGCCATTTCTGTGTGTTTACATTGGCATTTACACTCAGGCTCCTACATAATGAGCATTTATAGCCCAAGCAGGTGATATTGGAGGCTGCAGCTCACTCGGGCTGTGACCTGTTGGAGCTGTTGCATGGCCACAGGCATGGCCTTCTTGATACATCAGAATGTGCTTCCAGAAACTTTTTTTTTTTTTTTCTGGGATTAAATATTCAAGGCCCTTGTAGCAAAAAAATAAAAATAATGGCTGCTGAATGGGCATCAGCCTTCTGAGCAAATGATTGCTGTGAGCAAGAGTATGAATTACTGGCCATGCAGAACAAAAATTTTTTTTCTCCCTTTGAAATGTTCTGAAATGATGAAAAATTACATTTCTCTGGTGAAAGAAGTGGGAAAAAAAAATCATTATTTTCAACTGTCCAAGGCCATGTTGAGTGTGGCTTGGAGCAATCTGGTCTAGTGGAAGGTGTTGCTGCCCATGGCCAAAGGTTGGAACTGGATGATCTTTAAGGGCCCTTCCAACCCAAACCATTCCATGATTCCATGATCATGACATAGTCTTCTAGTTTCCTAAGGTTTTTCCCAGAGAATTGCAAAATTTTGGCACTTTAGCCATTTTTATTAATTTAAAAAAAACCCCTTTTTCTTCTGCAATGAGGCATTGGATACGCAATTGTCCTTCCAG
Source organism: Chamaea fasciata (assembly GCF_029207755.1). Classification (NCBI taxonomy): domain Eukaryota; kingdom Metazoa; phylum Chordata; class Aves; order Passeriformes; family Sylviidae; genus Chamaea; species Chamaea fasciata. Next base: position 35,050,022 of record NW_027094093.1, read on the forward strand.
GCCTGTGCCTGTGTGCTGTCAGGTTTGTATTGTCTGTTATGGCTTGATTTAACCACTGAATTAGCTTTGCTACTGGGTGTCTGCTCCACAAGCCAGACACCAGGCTGCCTGCCAGTCATCACAACAGGGAGTGAAGGCTGAACTAGGCAAAAACAATGAAAAAAAAAAATTTTTCTTTCCCCTTCAGGAGGCTGCTGGTCCAGGATAAGTCTGGGAGTAGCTCTTTATGCACCTGAGGAAGCTCATGATACCTCTCGAATTTATTATACCAGAGTTGGCAACATTTGCTGGGCATTCAGCACCTTCAGTCAACAGCGATTTTTTCAAAACTCCTTTTTTAGCTTTAATTCTCCGAGGTATGAGATGAGGCAATCTGGATGTTCACCAGCTTGGTGACACATCTCATGGGCGATGACGCCACCAGCCCCTAAAACCGGGACAAGAAATCAGCGCCTCAGAAAGGATGAAAAGGATGCTCCGTCTTTAACTTGCACAGCAAACACAGGGACCAACCTATTGCACAGCAATCTGCTGCAGGTAGTGTCTATGCAGCTTCTGTTTCCTGCTTAGTTTTACTTAGATTAAATGAGCACTTGGATTTTGTTAAACTGGCTTTTTTTTTTTTTTTTTTTTTTTCACATCTGAAGTATTTTCAGCCTTTCAGAGATCACACAGGAAGCTTGTGCTGCATAAGTTTGAGCTGTATGCAAAGCTGCCATCCTTTTATAGAATTTTGTCACTGCTGACATACTGTCAAAGGGATGTGAAGGAGCTCAGACGCAGTCTGCAACTCGAGTGAAATGTTAGGTGAGCAGTGAAAGATGTTTTCGAGAAAAATGTCATGTCCCCAGTAATCCAGGGTTTGCACCAGGTAACACAGGCAACTTCTGCTGTAGCATTTTACAGGTTTGATGATGGCTTTTCATATTTTTTTCATATTTTAGTTCTGTTGTCCACACTGCTCACAAATATTTTTTGTGGCTGTAAAAGTGCTTCCAATGATTTTATTTTGAAAATTTAATTTCCAATGATTTTAGTTGAGGAAAATCTTGAGATCCACACAGCTACCGTAGATTTTTCAATTTAAAATTATCTCGTATGACAAAATTAGTTGGCATATATACTGCTTTTAAAAGAGTTAGCAGTTAATCAGTGCTGCTGCAGGCCCTGAACAACTAGAAATGCCTAGTTTACAGAAAATTGCTGTATTCCTCTCTCACCTCCTCAAACCTGAGAGAAACTGCTCATCACAATTCATAGGCAACATTCACCTTTTTTATTTCAAAAGTCCAACTTTAAAAGGCCTGCAAAGAAATGATAGTTTGGAGCAGTAAAGAGCAGCACCCTCTCCTGCTCATCCCTCTATGCTGCCTCTCGTCACACAGAGGAAGCATTTGGAAACAAGGAGAGCTGGTTCTGGCTTTGTGTGGTTTTTGGCATAACTGGATCTTTGGCCATGAAATGAATCTTGTAGAAATTACTAAAAAATGAATAATTATAATTAAAGGGTCAGTCTATAGCCTAAGAGCTCTGCCATTCCTTCAGCAGGGCTCTGTCCCCCTGTTTTATTGCTGGACTTTGAGGGTTTCTTGAGTCCTTGAAGGTCTTGCTCCCTACTGCTTCAGTGAGTGCATGATGGACTAAAGCTCCTCTCTACAGGAACCTTCTTGCAGCTTTTTTTCTTGCTGCAATGGGAAATGACCTGCCTGCAAATCAGTCTTTTCCTTGCAGCCTTGTAAAACAGGTCACGATCCACTTGTAGGCCTTCCCAAGCTCCAGCCCTGGCACGGCCCCCACCCCTCTTTTCCTATCTCCATTAGGATGGTTTTGCTCTCTCCTTTGTCTCTCTTTCCCTCTGTTACAGCCATGGGTTGTTCTGTGGGATCCTCCTTTAGGACACCCGCTGACTTTGTTGTTGGACCTCTGTACAGGTGGGACAGAGCTTCTTGAGGAGCTCCTCCTCTCAGCGGAGCTCATTTTACCTCACTGATGGGACAAAACCCTAAATATCAGGACAGAAATGATCTCAGGTCATATGACAGGTGTTTGGTGGCTTTTTTTTTTTGTGCGAGACAACCTAAAAAGATCCCCCCTTTCTGCCAAAGCTTTACTAGAGAGCTCTTCAGATTGTCCCCACAGCACCACAGCCCTGCCCTGCACGGGAATCCCCGCTGCTCCAGTTTGTAAGCTGACCTAGAAACACCGGAAAAATATGGTTGTTCCTTGCTGAAACAAACAAAAAACAGCCATGTGGCAGATGCTGATGAAGGCATTTATGAGGAAGGGGCTTTTCCAGAGCCCCAAAGGCAGAAAGCTGTGCCTAGGTCTGGTGGCTCTCTGGGTTGCCCCTGCCTGGGAGGGACCTTGGGGTGTGGGATGCTGCAGGAAGTGACGCAGAGCAGCAACCGTGTTTGGCCCTGCTTCTCCAAGGGCTGCTTCGTGGAGGAGACTTAAAACAGAAAATAAAAAAACCAGAAGTGTTTGCCTGTCTGACCTCTACCAGGCAATAGCACAGATCACTACAGGTGGTTTTTTTTTAGTAGCAAACTCTCTGATTGTCCAGAACTTGCTGCTGTATTAATCTGCATAGCAGTGTAGTGAGTGTACTGCTTACCAAAGCTATATTTCAAAATAGCAAAGCAGATTTGTTGCAAGCTGTTTATTTCAGTACTCAAAGGGTTTCATTGAAGGTAAGAAAAGGGAAGTTGTCTTAAGGCTTAGAATCGTAATTCCTTTCAGCATTTCCTTTTAAACCTCATCTTTACCTTCTGCAAAAGCTAACTTTCCCTGTTTGCTGCAATTTTCACAAGGAAGCTGCTTTCATACCTTAAAATCTGGGTTTTTCTCCAATCCAGAAGGATTTTACACTAACCTCTAGATGTAAGCCACTCACTGGTGAGATGGTTCACTTCTGCTCTTGCAGGAAGTGGTTTTATTTTACTTTTTTCCCTGCTTTCTTTCGCTCTATATGAGCTGTGGGACTAACTCAAGCACTGTCTCTAGACATGTGACCTTGATCTTTTCCGTTCTTTTGAAACAGTTAAAACTGTTGCTCGTTGATGGCGGCTTGAGATGAGATGACAACGTCCCTGAGGCTGCAGGTAAGGAGCCTCTGATCCACCTCTGTGAGCTCTGGCAAACCTGTTGCTGAATTTTTTTTTTTTTTAAATAATCATGGCTACGAGCATTTTGTGGGCATTCAAGTCAGGTTGCTTTAATTGCACAATTATTTCTATAGGCGTTTGTGAATTTGAAAGCAACGAGAAAAGTGTGGAGGATACAGGCATGAAATGATGTTTTAAATGAGTGCTCGGAATTTAGCAAACCTGTTGTATTCTAGGCAAGAGGCAACTTTACTTGACCTTGTTTAGCACCCCAAACCACCAATCCCTTCTCACATCCTGGCTGGAACTAACCAGCTCTCCCCAAAAATGTAGAAAAGTTTGTGGCACTGGCCCAGCTGGGACATGAGATTGAATGACTTTTCCCAGCATTTGCTATTCCTGAGTGCAGTTTAGCACTGATTGATTAACTGGCTGCTGTGCTGGTGACCATGAGGGTTGTGATCAGGAGTCATGGACAAGGTGAAAGTCAGTGCTAAAGGTAGGTATCCAGTTGTTTTGGTCTTTCTAGAGTGTGAAGATGTTAATAGAGGCATTTTTTGCTGTACTCGATGTCAAGAAGTTTGATACCACTCTGTTATTTGTCAGTTGTGCTGGTAGGAAAAGAACATGGGTCATAAAGGACATTCCACATAAAATATCCTGGGTTTATCTATGAGCAGCGGATGGTGATCCTCGTGGAGCTGTTCAGTGGAGGTGTCAGGGCTGTGTGTTTCCTGCATGGGCTGTTCAAACCCTGACTAATTCACCCTCTGCTTCAAAGCTGCCCAGAAAAAAGGATTGTATGTCCTGAGCCCCCACCTCAAAGATTTCCCTCAGCAAAGAAACCTCTGCATTGCTCTTGGTAGGCAAACAACTTTCTGGCCTGCAGAGCTTTGCAAAGAAATGGTAATTCAGGAAGGTGCTCAACTAACTCAATAAAGCACTTTGATTATGGGCCACATAAAGGAGACCCAGAATTAGCAAGGCTTGTTTTATGCTGAAGACTTTTTATCCCAGTAACATGCAGCTTGCTGCAAACTTTGTGACTTGTGCTCCTGTTTGTAAGTGATTGCCTTCTCAGAACAGGCAACTTGGGTTTCTTTTGGAATTATGGGTCAGAGTTGAAAGATGTCACATGTGGCTTGGAGCTCATTTTGGAATTCTGCATACTAATTTGAGACAGATTTTTTGTGTAATGTTGTAATATCACATTTCATATTTTCTATACTTTTTGGAAAAAAAAAAAAAAAAAAAAAAAAGCTGTCCTGCCTGCATACACAAATCAGCACAGACAGGGAAATTGTATAAAAAGAACATGCTCTCTTCCTGGGCTGTGTTTGTCGTGATTTTTATGTTTCTGCTGCAGAGTCTTAGAGTAATTTAAAATGCATTTTCCAAAGAGCTGTGAGATTTGGTGAAGTACTTTGAATTCTCAGAGTTTTATGTCTTTATTTTCTCCCTTTCTCTGCAACTTACCCCTTTGTGTCCAAAGCAAATTCATTTTAAAGAAACATGTCTTGTTCAGTTTACCTCTCCATCCAATAACATCTGTGATGTACATTTGTTCATTTTCTTTTCCAAACAGAGTGAACAGCAGAAGCACTCTGTATTTTAAAGCTCCTGCTATACACTACTATTGAATTGAAAAAAAAAAAAAATTGCTTTTTTTGACAGCATTTGTTGTAGAAACTTCTTTTTGCTTTGACACAAAGATATCCTGGTTTGGAGGAGATGCTCCATCTTCTTCCAACCAAGCTTGAGTGCATGACACTCTTGGTAGTCCCTGTCACCAGGGGGCTGTATCCAGGTCTTGGGTATGTTCCTCCCTACCTGGAGTGAAACAGGAAACAGAAACTAAAATGGTGACCAAGGCACGTTTGAATTTTTCACCTGGTGTTTGGGCGGTAAAACTCCACAACCTCCAACGTGGTTCTGGTTTGGATGCCTCTGTCTGTTTCTGGTCCCAGAAATTCTTACTTCTTTGCAGCGATGAGCTTCAGGACAGGGTTTAAAAAGCAGCATCCCATGCAGTGGGATGGATTTCCCTTTGTGATCTCCAGTGCTGGAGTGAGAATGTTTTTGGCAGTGCTGCACAATGGCTGCAGCTTGGGCCTCTGCTGCTAGACTTCGAGCCATGGTAACTGCTGCATTATGGCATGATGAATCACATCCCCTGGATTGTGGGTTATAGCCGAGTCTTAAGGATTTTTTGGTGCTCACTGTGTGTAATTCTGATACTTGCTTATTTTTCTTGAATTTTTTTTTTTTGGTAGATACCTCTGTGCCATGTCAGATCAATCAGTGTGAGTTGTTAACCATTTAATGAGCTGTTAAAACCTGCATGTGGCTAAAAACCAAGAGATGGTTTTTTTGTTGTTGAAGAAGTCTGTTAGTATTTTAGTGTGTTCCTAATTTTTAACCTGAAACATGGTAGTTGTACAGACAGAACACGTCCTAATCCTCTATTGGATCAGCTGTTCAGGCTCATCTCTTTTAAAAACAAAATAAAGCATCACCTGAGCTCCAGCCAAAGTCTCTACATTCCATTTATCTCCTAAGAGTTCCATATGGATGGATGAAACCTGCTTCTAGGTGCTAGAAAGGCAGAAAGTGGTGCTGATGGATACTGTTAAATGCAGATGGTTTTCCTGATTTTATTTTTTGACAGTATCAGTCTTCAAGAAAGCAGATTGGATACAATTTTGGCCCAGATTTTCCATGATAATTCAGGTGCCATTTGGAGCACTGCAGCAGATTTCTCCAGCTGGTTACTCAAAGCTGTCCTTTTTCCATCCTTTCCATCCTGTGGTGGCTCCAACAGCTTTTGTCACCATCAAACTGGTGTTGTGACCTCTGAGGGTCAGGGTAGGCTGAATGCCTTGCTGCCTTCAGCACTTGGGAACCTGGGCTAGGTGAGGAGGTTTTGCTGCAGGTTTTACCTGCTCTGAAACCTTCTCTTGAGGTGGCTCTGCTTCAACCAGTGGTCTCAGTGAATCTGAATTTCACTCTCTGAGAAGCCCCTGAAGGACAGAGATGGTTGTTCCCTTGCCGGGCTGGATGTTAAGGTCGTGCCTTCATGCACTCAGCATGCCTCTGTCAGTCTTCCCTGCTTTGAGAAATACTATAAAAAGGTTGTTTTGGAGACTCACTACAAAACAAGCACTGCTAGCTCCTCATTTACACTGGGACTTCCTCAATGCAGAGCTATTTTTTGCTTCAAGAGTGAGACTTCTTGTCACAGTCTTGCATCATCTTTGTCACAACTCAAAGCTCCCTGGGTTGCAAACTTCCAGGCTGTCTGAGGCAGGAGCGAAAGGAAAGCACTTGGATGTTCATTAAGAAGGTTAGGAAATAATTTTCTGGGCACAGATGTTTAGTTGTTGCAAACTGACAATGGGGAAAACTAGTCCATTCAAGACCAGTCAGTGGATGCAGCCAGGCCATGCTGGAGAAGATTTTCAGGGCGTTATTGGTTCATATTAAAGTAATCTGGAAATGCTGACATCTGGCACAGGTAAAATAAATTCTGTTTGCAGAAACTAGGAACTAAAATTCATATATGCTTAAAAATTTTTACCTTTTTCCCTTAATTTGTCAATATTTTCACTCAGCTTATTTATGAGAAAGAAATGTTTTGAGAATTAAGTAGGAAAGGTAACCAAGGTTTAAATAGATGTTTGTATTCTCCAAATTATCTGCTAAGCTACTGTGTGTATGTGGAAGTTGCATTAACTCAGGGAGTGCTCAGATATTAACTGAAGCATTTCTTCAACAAATTAACTGAGTTAGATGGTGATATGGTTGGTGGTAGGTTGTTTAAGATCTGTATAACTCTTCCTGCCATTTGAGATGGATAGACATTAAACCATTCACTGGCAGTTAAGCTGGGTATTGTGGGTTCCTACTGTGGTTTTCATGACTATTTCTTCCAAACCTTGTGCCTGCTACACTAAGCAGGCACAGTCCTTGAAGAGATGAACTTAAAGGGACTTATGATTCCTTCTGCAAAACATCCGTCAGTTTTCAGTACACCTGCAACTTGATAAGAGGGAGGGGGAGACGAGGAGGAAAGGAAAACAGAAATGAACGTGACTCAGAGCTGGAGATGTGCGTCGAATATGTGCCTGTTCTTTGTTTTAGAATTCTATTTCTGCCACACCCTGAGCTAAGCCACTGCTGTGTTTGGTGCTGAATCAGATACCAGTTACCAAAATGCTCTTGGGCAGAACCCAGCTGGTAACACCTGAACTTGTTTGTTTGCTACTCAGGATGTTACAAATTCTCTTCCTTTCAGGGTGAGGAAGGAAATGGCAGAGATATTTTGTAAAAGCAGTTGAAGCTCTGGAGTTCTGTCTCTGAGAGAGTTCTGTCACCTCCCTGTCTGGTGGGTCTGGAGCCTGCTGGGTGTCAGAAACTCTCAGCTCTCTGGTGTCTGTGCTGCAGCTGGGGCTGAGAGCCAAACCCACACACACATCACAGGAGGGGCCTGATGGCCACACCATGGGCACCCACAGCAAACACCAACAGGAGCCTCCCTGTGCTCTCTCAAAACTGCATTTCTAGCAAATAGTTTTGCTATGAATTAATCGATATTTTACACCTGAGAGGGTGTCACATCAAACTTTACATCTCTTCAGAGCTCTGTCACTAGCTGCCATTTGTGTGAGCAGTGCTGAGGTTTGATACACAGAGATTAACATTTCCATTATCAGCAGAACATTGCATTCTTGGTTAATTTATTAGAAAAACAACCACCCCAACAAAGTATAGTGATGAGTAATCAAATTCTTGTGATGATTTTTAGATTTGAGATTAACCCATTTAGCATTAATCCATCTGCCATTAATCCATCTGCTCTTGGACTGCCACAGAAAGCAGAAACAGCCCAAGGGAAAGCAGGTCAGTTCCTCCTCCATTAATCCTAAACCCTGGAAAAGGCAAGGAGTGCCCCAAGTTTTAGCAGAAGTTTAGAGGAAGTGATGTCTTCAACCCATTCTTGAATTTCCTTTGGACAGTCCAGCACTAGCTCCTGCTTGAGTAGGATGCAGTTACAGACACCTGAGACATTCAGAATTGTTGCAATTTGAATTTGAAAACTTCCTTTCTAGCTTTAATTTTCTTCTGAAATTTGGGTCTTTTGTAAAATCTTTCTTAAAGTGGGGGTAACTGAAAAAAGGGAATCAAGATGTGGAGCGAAAATTGCTTGGAATAAAAGAATGAAAGAAGTTAAATGAAGATATTTCTTATCAGAGTTGTACCCTGCACCACGATTCAGGTATTTAGGGAACAATGTTGGTGCAGTCTAAGGACATTTTAGCTCAGGTGCATAGGACTGCAGAGGTTCATTTGAGCTCAGTTGCATCTATTTCATCTAAAAAGGAATTTGAGGATGCTACCTCATAAACCCAGCGGAAAATGTAACAGTCATTAAATATTTTTGCCCTGAACAATGCTGGGGGCAGATGAATGGCAGTGGCTGTTTCACTATGAGTGTTGGTGCTCGCAGGCAGCTCTGGCTCTGCTCTGTTCCTGGTGCCATTGGTGTTGATTTTGGCTCTGTGTAGCACATCTGTGCTGGAACACAGGTGGCTGTGGCCACCTGGCCTGCAGAAAACGTGTACAAGGTTTCCTGGAATCACCCTCAACCACTTTAATGAGATAAAGTTTTCTGGTCCCTGGCTAAAGAATTTCATTGAGCCTGTGCTCAAACTACTTGCATCATCAAAGCAATCATGCCAGGGGAGTTGGAAACACATGATCTTTAAGGTCCTTTGCAACCCAAACCATTACATGAGTCTATTATTAAGACTATTAAGAAGATATTTAGCTATCTAAATTAGCTTTTTTGGCAGCACAGCACCCGTGGTACTCCCCCTGTGCAGACATCTCAGCTGCACAAGTGATCTCAGATGTTATCACACAGAACACGGGCCTTTGTCCCCTCTTGGTGGGGCACACACTCCTGCTGCCTGCTGCTCTGTGGCAGCGGTGGCTGCTGCAGAAAGCAAGCTGGGGGCCCCATGAAATGCAGAAGAGGGGCTTGCTCAAAGCAAACCACAGAGAATTTCCCCTTCTGGTTCCCTACCACAGCTTAAAAGTTTTCTCCTGAAACTGTAGGTGCCGTCTCTGCTGCATTTCACAGCAGCCTCTCTTGGAAGAGCAGCACCGGGAGCTCTGCGCAGGAAAGTGGGGATGGAGTGTGGGAACAGATTAGAAGTGTCTGGAGGATTTTTTTCCTCCCTCAGATGGGAAGTGGGAGCAGTGAGAAGAAGTGAGGGAACAGCTGCGGGATCACAGCACAAAAACTGCTGCAGATATGGCTGGTGGGAGATGGAGAGAGGGTGGGAGGGGCTGTTTCATGTGCACTGCACGGGAAGTCAAACATCACCCTGGGGAGTGGGAGGGAGGGCATCTCTCTGTCCCGATAAAGGACAAGCCTCCTCTTTGTAGAACTATTGAGGCAGGCAGGGTCAGCAAAAAAAGAAAAAAAAAATAGAAAAAAAAAAGTCTGATTGTAACTTTTAAATAAAAAGAGAAATTAGTTTATCATAAGCTCACTTTATTCTTTAATTTATTTTTAAAGTCTGAGAAGAAGGTTTAAAGCCTTTGGTATTCAATAATCTCAGTATCTCAGTTTGACAGATGCCTTCTGTGGGATGATGGGTATATGGAACTGCAAAAAGGACAGACATAGCAAATGTGCATTGAAACTACTGAGCTGAGGAACTCTGAGATTCTCTAAGAGGTTAAAACTGCTGTTGCTACTTCACCAAAGGCTTTACAGAAAGCAAGAAGGCATTTTTTCTGGTGAAGGGGGTGATGCTGCTGCAGGAACTGAGGACTGGAGGGCAAAGTGAGGCATGACTTACAACTGCTCCACGTGTTCAGCAGTGCCCAACTGATTTAGAGGTAGAGTGGGCTAAAACTCAGCATGTGGTTTCACTCAGTGATGAATGTGAAATGTTTCCTCCCAATGAATCATCCAGTGGGGCTGTGGGGAGGGCACAAAGGGACTGTCATACCCTACCCAAGCAGGCCTTGTGACAATCCTGTCCCTGGGAAATTAAGCCCAAAACTTCTGGTGGCAAAGCTCTGAAATTTAGAACTCAGGGGAGGTTTGTTTCTTTGGCTATTTGCAGCAAGCTTTCAGGTGTTTAAAAAATATTTTTCTAATACATCAGTTTTTCTTGTGGTACAAACTCTTCTACTTCTCCAGAGAGTTTGGGCTGTTCCAAAAATTGCCATCACCACATGTCTAGTTCAGGTAAGCATGAAAAGCTTGGATGAATATCCAAATCTCTGTGAGGAGAAGTTCTGCAGAATTGAGCTGGAAGTATTTCAAGCAGCCTTACTTTGAAATTTCTGTCACTTCTGCTTCTGCTTGTATCTGTAAATACTGCAAGAATAACCTTTCCCATAGTATCTCATCACTTCAGATCTCTGGCAACATTAAAAGTAACAACACTTCTCTGAACATTTAGGCTATAGGAACAGATTTCTTTCAAGCACCGGGGAAAATTTGTGATTCTTATGTGATCTTCCTAGAGAAAACATTGAATTTTTTTTTTTTTTAAATTCTGAAATAGACAGCTTTAAACTAAAAAGTTACCATGAAACAAGCATCAGGTGCAGGTGTGAAAGGAGTTGAGACTCGTCAGTCTTGAGATGCTTGGAAAGCCATGGCTCTACTCTGTACTTACCTGCAGTAAATAAACCTTTAGAAAAAAGGAAAGAGGTAGAAGGAAACTTCCTTTTCCTGATGAGTAGGACAGGTTGGGAACAACCAAGAATTCTTCTCTAGCACTTATTAGGTCATATTTAGTGTTAAACCAATTAAATGCAGGAATTATAAATTGTTACTAAATTTTACGCTGCTGTAAATTCCTTAATGCCACTGATCCAATGGTCCAGATCATCCTAGTCCTGCTGTTCAGGGTCACAGGAGGCATTAGAAGTGCAGTGTATAGGATGATACTCACAGATGGGTTTTTAATACTGTGTCTGTACAACCAATATTCTTCATCAGAAGGATTGTAGTCTGGCTTGCACAGAACAGAAAATAGAGGCAGGTGTCGTGGATCAGAAGCAATCCAGAAAGAAATGAAAGGTGCTGCCAGCAGGAAGACCTAGAAGCAGAATTTTTTCCCCCCAGGCATGTTCTTTTACATATTCAACTGAATTTCTACTATGGACAACTGTTCCCAGAACATATGCAGGCCAAACTGTACACAAAGGATACAGGATACTTTTAGCTTCAAGTTCCACTGGAAGCTGAGATATTGAATTGACATGGGAATGGTGAAAATAGACTCCATTATGCTATCCCATATGATGTATTGGGACAGAAGAACTTTTGAAACAACTGCTACCTTTTCTGAGACCTTCCCATGTAACAAAATTAGGGAACTAAGTGATGCAAGAGGAGGCATGACCATGTGAAGTCACTTGATGACCTTCTTTTACCCTATTACATGTGATTTTGTTGTTTTCAATAGTACCCCAATGATATTTCCAAGCAAGTTTTATTTGTGCAGGTAAGACCTGCAGATAGCAGGTCATGGAGCATTACAGGTTTAGAGTTGTTTGATCTGGAGTCATAAAATATGGATTTGAAGAGTCTGGCACTGCATCCACAAAACTTTGGAATAGTAACTCTCCCATTGTCCTCTCTTTCTAATTCTCAGAACATTTCCAACCAGATAGGAAAGTAATTCCACAGGGAGCAGGTCTCTGCCCTAAAGAGAGCAAGCAGATTTTTCCTGTTTTCCTGGGTCATCTGTGCTGCTCTTTTTCAGGGTTTATCTATGTATAGAAGGGAAAAGACTCTGAGGTTGTCATCTTCTATGAAATTCCAGAATAACACAAAGGAGGGCTTCAGCCTCCTTTTAAATCCTCATTGATAACCATTGCCAGTCCAGAAGAGGCACATAAATTTTCTCTCTTCATGTTTCTCCTCATCCAATCCTGGAGACAAACTGAGCAAAAATTTGTGAAGATCATTAATACTTCCATTGAATATATTTGGATGCGTTATTTTGCTGTTGCTTGCTACAAAGTGGGACTTGATATAATCCTTTTGTTATTTTATTTTATCCTTTTAAGGTTTTTTTATTATTACTATTATTATGCAGTGTGCTGTTACTTGTTGAAAAAACAGAAAAAGGCTGCAGTCAGTCTTCATATCAATAAGCCTCTTTCATATCAATTAGCCCATGTGTCAATGGACAGGAAATCCCTGAAGCACCAATTGTGCCAGTCTGTAAGGTATTGTGAGGGGCAGACTCTTTACCCATGTGGGTCTGTGACCTGCTTTAAGTAGAGAATGACATATCCCTAATATGTGTGGAAAACCCTCAGGAGTGAGAAATGAAGTACCACACCCCAATGCTTGAATTCTTAGGAACTGAGTCATTAAAAAAAAAAAAAAAAAAAAAAAAAAAAAGGTACATTCTTAGACCCAAGATTAAAAAAAATCATTACTTCTGTACAATGGGACAAGTCTGTGCCCTTCCCTCTTGTTACAAAGTGCATTTTCTTGGCTGGCTCCACGTTGCAATTTGCTTTGTCTCTCCTCCTCAATGTTGCTATTGCTCTGCTGTGATTCCATCGGCTTCAGTTGGTTCACTGGGAACTCAAAATCAGAATCAGGCCTTCAAGACCTGCCTGGAACCACCTTTTCTGTATTGCACAAGACGGAAAGAAATTATGTTATGTGAAAACACATTTCGTTCCTACCGGATTTTAGGTTGGTACATGAGATTTCTGTTGTGAGAATTACGTAGTTGCTAACCAAGTGTTGTTGTAAAATACAGCCCTGTCTTAAAATAAGAGAATAAATCAAAGGGGTTGAAATTGTCCTCATATCAAGGATCAGGTTAAAATCTCACAGATAACATGTTTTTCAGCCTAAAGACACGCTCGATGCTTTTCTCTTGTATTGAGTTACTACCTAAAAGGTATGCTAAATGATAGGACAAGAGGAAATAGCTTCAAGATGTGTCAGGGGAGGTTTGTATTGGATTTTAGGGAAAAATCCTTCACTGAAAGGGTGATCAAGCATTGGAACAGGCTGCCTAGGAAAGTGGTGGAATCACAGTCCCCAGAAGTGTTCAAAAACATGTAGATGTGATGCTTAGGGACATGGTTTAGTGATGGACCTGTCAACGGATGGTGCTAGAGGTATTTTCCAAGCTCAGTTATTCTCTTATTCTATGATTTGGCTCAAGCTGTGCTGAGAAATTTGCCTTTAGGTGCATCCTTCATAGAGACTGAATGATATACCTCAGAGCATAAAAAATTGTGAATAATGGTTTGGGCAGCTTATTGCCACACATGGTAACAGAGAAATTCTGGACAGTGAGATATGGCTCCAAACAAAGCATAAAAGATTATTTGTTCTTCTCTTTGACCACAGCAGAGAGATGGGTAACTGTTCATATAAATCGGAGTGGGCCATTTCTGCTTTTATTTGCAGAAAGTCTACAAGTGCTGGACCAGAAAAGAGTAATTACAAAGCCAGCTTTTAGAGGACCTCTGTGATCCTTGCTCTGTGTGTTGTCTGTTCTGAGGCACCACCAGAAGTCTAATATGGCTGCAACAGGTTAAAAAACTTGGAGGGTGTGAAAATTAATGCTGATGAACATGTTTTTTGTAGGACTTGGGGTGCATCAACTTAGAGATGAGATTGCAGTTTTGGGTGATGAGGGAAACTGAGCTGCTCAGTTTAGGACATTTAGCATTTTACAACAGGCTGAACCCGGCACTAAATTCTGGTTTATTGTCTATCTGACATAAAAAGACAAAACTGGAGTAAAGAACCAGGCAGTGGTGATGTTGTGTCATTCCTGATCTACTCCTTTGATTAAAGGTAGGAAATTAATCCCGCTTCCTAAGTACCTGATACATTTTTGAAATGAAAAGGCGTAGGAAGGTTATATCTGCTTTGTGTTTTCAGTCCTATGGATTTCTCTGTTTTCCAGTACTCAGATAAACTGGCTTCAGGACACTCCTGGGCACCAGCCCAGGACACTGCATCCCTCAGCAGCCTTTCCTGTTTGTGTCCCTGCCCTGGGCACAGGGGTGGGATGTGTCAGCTCCGAGAGCAGCATGGTGGGGATGGCTGAAATAAAATAGACACAGCAAAGTGCAGATAGGAATAATTTAAACACAACAAACTATTGAGCAATTTACTGGTTATCCTCTCTCTTTATGTGTAGGTTTGTTTTGTTTTTTTTCATTTGTGCACCTTTATTTTCCATCACTGTCTGCGTTTAAGCCGAGCTATGCCTCGGCACAGATATCAGTGTACCACAGGCCAGGGGTAAAACCTAACAGCAGCAATATTTACATAGGTGTGTTGATTTTGGTCATAAACACTTTCACAGATACAGTGACACGTTCTCCTTAACAGGAGTGCTCCAGCTCACCACGTGTCTGGCATTCTCTTGGTTTTTTCTGTTCATCCTCTTGTTTTTTTTCTGTTGTTCACTGCAACTTCTGCTTCCATTTTTATGGTTTTCAGTCTCACAGGTTGGGTGCGATGGTGAACTGAGTGCTGATTTTTATCTTTCTGTGATATCGTTGCATTAGGTTTAGTGGATGCTCTTCAAGTGCTGTGTGTTCTTGAGCGAAATACTTAAATTAGTCAACGCAACAAGACGCAATTCAATTTTGCAGGGTTTGCACTCTGCTGTGGTGAGAACTTTCATGTTCATTATTCTTCTGACTTGACAGTGGTGCAAATCACAAGGAGAAAATGTGGGAGAAATGAAAAACTTATTTAGAAATACTGAAAATTTTATTTTAAAGTCATAATCCTGACTAAAAAATTTGAGAAGTTTTATTAATTAGGCTTTTATTTTTCTCCTTTTTTTTGGAGAATGTTACAACTGTTTAATCATAGAAACCCAGAATGATGTGTGTTGGAAGGGAATTTAAAGACCATCTCGTTCCAACCCCCTGCCATGGGCAGGGACACCTTCCACTGTCCCAGGCTGCTCCAAGCCCTGTCCAACCTGGCCTTGGGCACTTCCAGGGATGGGCAGCCACAGCTTCTCTGGTACAAGATGCTGATGAGTTATCCTTTGCTTTCTGTCTTCTACTGCATGCAGTTGTAGGAAACGTAGACATAGCTGAAGCCAAAATTTGGAAATACTGCTATCTTCTTGTTTCTTGAAGAATTAATTCTCTGCTTTGTAGAAAATCTATGTACTGACTTTACCAGTACTCCACCAAACGCAGGAAATGAAGTTCTTGGCTGATACCAATCTGTCCACTCATTATAAGGTCACTTTTTGGACAAAGCAGCGTGTGCAAAATGGATTACAATACTGATAAATGCAATATGAAATTCATTCTAGGTCCATGACATGCTGTAGGAGGGCAATACTTACAGACTGTCATTCTGAGACAGAAATCGTAGTTCAACTGCAAAAGATGTAAGAATGGTAGGGATAAGAGCAATTCACTGTTTTCATTTTTTCAAAAAACAAATTTTTTTTTTGCATTTTTGATAGAAACTCCAAATAGCAAGAGAAGGCATCTCTTTTGTTTTGTTTCTTTTGTCATCTCCTTTCTCTTTTCAAAAGGACAGAAAATAATTTTTCTCCATCAAGCAAAAATAATTGACATATTTTTACTGCCACCAAACATCATGATCTGTGGAAGCTCCATTTTTAAATGAAAAATTACAGAAAATCTTCTGGTGAATAGTTTTGGCAATTCCCACACAAAATGGTGATTTTGTTCCTTCAGCTCAGTGGTGTTCTTGCCCCATAAGTAAGTGATTCACCCACTGTTCAGAAATTAAATTTCTCCTTCCTCATACCTACTGTAACATCTTCTCCCCACTCTATGAATCAGTTTTCACTTCCTGCCTCATCCATCTATCCTCATGTCAAGGATTTTTCTGGCCCCTGACTATTCCTCACCCTTTTACAACCTGCCCCTTCTGTTCCACAGTGCCCCCAAACAGAAATTTCCAAGAGGAATTTTGAGTGTCTTCCCTTGTTTCCCTTCTCTTAGGTTAATGTCTCAAAGTTGTCCTGCCCCTTTACTCCAGGAACACACTAAACAACAGGGTGGAGAGGAGGGGAAATTCTGTCTTGGTTTAATGCCTTTCTCTAGCAAATCAACCATAGGAGGTTTCAAACCCAAAATTTATATCCAGATGCTGTTTGCCAAAAGGCAAATTAGCTAATTATATAATGGACATGGAGTGCCACACAAGCAGTTGCACGGGGCTTGGCAGCTTTGCCTTCCAAAGGAAGCAAAACAAATTCCCCTGCAAAACAGGCCCAAACTTGGCCCTGATGCTTCTAATAACAATTTGGAAGCACCAACTCATAAATGCAGAAGATAGGATCCTTTTTATGTTTTCTGACGGTATTTTATCTGTTTCCTGATGGTCTTCCCCTCTGTTATTTAAAAAAAAAAAAAGTTAGAACAAAAATAAGCAAACAAACAAACAATAGAGGCAGGGCAAAGTGAGAAGATTACCAAATCCTCCTTGCAAATGCAAATGTCGCGCAGTTGCATTTGTGGAGCTCATATTCAGGGTGCCATCTACTGGCATTTAGGGCTGGTAACGCTGTCAGGAGCCTGAGTGGAGTTTGGACAGCAAAGGATTCCTACCTGAAAATCCTGAGGGCACAATTTTGTACCTTGCTTCCATGTTGTGACAGACCCCCTTCATATTCTGCAGGATCTCACTGTGTTTTGCACTAAGACAAATCTGGTGGTGGAAATGTTCCATTTTGGGGTTTGTTGTTGTTTGCTTTTATAGTAGTTCCTGTAATTTTAGCATCCTGGAAAGCCTCCTTGTAATACTCTGATATATGCAAATTGGTTCAAATTTTCAGGAAAATTAACCAAGGTTCAATGAGATTAGAATCAGAAGTTTCAGAAGTCTTTGTAGCCTTGCCATTTACTGACTGCGTTCCTACTTGTGATCCAGGGCACGACTTTGTCACTCTATTAAACTTTTTAATGTCACGTCGTGTACTGACAGCACCAGACAGAGACTACCTAATTAAAACCCATAATGCTCCCAAGAAAGGATATGTCAGAGTTTTATAGGTGGGAGATTTCAGAAGAGAATCTGAGCGATGTGCTCCAGCCAAACATTGGATCCGTGACAGAGCCAGTGTTGCTCTCGTCTCTCGAGTCTGATCCTCTCTCCAGCCTGGAGCCTACTGAAAATCTGTTGAGAAGCAATTTTGATTTGATACCAACATGAAATACAAAATGATTTGACTCTCCAAGTTTAGGAAGAGGGAAAAAAAAAATAATTTCCTGCTTGGAGCTGCTGCAAGTCCTTACTGCCAAAATGACAAAGTGTCCCTGTGACATGGATTTGGGTGCTGACTGCTCTGAAGGGTGGTGAGAAATGTCTTGGGGAGGGAGAACACACAGTGCTGCCCACCAAAGATCCATGGAAGGAGTTTTCTCAAGTACAGTACACCAGCTCTGTGTCAGGCATGCTCCTAAGAAACATGAAACAGCTTTACTCTAATTTCTCTAACCTGAGGCTCAACTTCTGTGGAGACCCTTGAGTAACTGAGTCAATGCAGGAAACAGCCAATGGGCACAAGCTTTGTTTTCGGTTGGGATTTTTTTTGGATTAAATTCAGTGTTTCTAACATGGCACATCATGTTGAGTGAGTAAAGGGCTAATATTAAAGCACCTCCATCTTTCTCTTGTTGAGAGTGCTGTCATGAATGCATATAAATTCCCCTGAAGGTCCCAGCCCATGCCAGGAGGTTTGGAAATATATGATCTCTATGGTCCCTTCCTACCCCCAAATAGTCTGTGGTTCTCTGAAAAGCCTTCTGGTCATGGTCTGGGGCAAGCACTTCTAGGTGGTTCTGCTTGAGGAGGTTGGACCAGATGGCGTACCAAGGTCTCTTCCACCCTCAGCCACTCTGACTGCATGACCTGTTGTTATCACCCTCTACCTTTAGGGCAATTTCCTGTGAGGAATGGTTTTATCAGTGCCAAGAGAGGCTGAAGCTGTGGGAGCTGTGTCCTCCTAGCTGCACAGGCTGTGGTCCTGCCCAGGGATGTGCAGCAGAGCTCCCCATCTCCCTCTGCCACCTTCACACCAGGACAATGTACTCTCTGCTCTGATGTTTTCATAGAAACGGGCTTTCTTGAAATCAAGGAATTTAATCTTTCAGAGCCTTCAGAAGTTGTGGGGATGTTGCTAGAAATAACCGTGCTCTCCAACCCGTTTGGAAAACGCTGATTTTTCAAGTTTATACTATAACTGCACTTAAATGGGTTTCCATTTCCCTGGCTCCATAGTTGGGAAACCAGCTATTTCAGCTTGTTGTAGTATCTCTCCCTTACACATTTTCTCATGTGGTTACACAGCAATATCAAGAGCCAGTTTTCTTTTGACTCTCAGTCGATTGCTGCACCCACGAGCTACATGCAGTAGTACGAGGGTGAGCAAGGGGGAGGAAAACAGAGCAAGTGTTGTACATCACTCTCTTGATGTTTTCTACAGGAAATAGAAAGCTACTTGTGCCTGCAAAAAGTGTTTTGGGACTTTGATTAGCTAAAAGGGAGTTTGTCGAGTTGTTCTAGCACCAAAATGGGAGGTTGAACGGCAGCACTCTGTTCACGCTAGGTCCACCCCCCATCCAAGGGCTTGAGAGCTCAGCCATTTCTCAATTTCAGATTTTAAAAATGGACAGAGAAACAAAAAATCTCCTCTGTGGTGCTGGTAGAACTGTGAAAATGAAGGGCTATTTTATCAGCTCCAGGTTTGGCTCTAGGACACTGAGCAGGGTTGCAGCGTGGCCCTGAGATGCACTTGTGGCTGGCCCGTGTAGGACTGTGGAGGTAAGATATGTTAATTGGCTTCACAGCGTGTCCTTTCCCTTTGCAAGATTTAAAATGTGTCCTGTGAGCAGGGCCAAAGACAAAGTGGAGTGGCTGCCAGCTGGACGTGGCAGAGGCTTGCAGGGAGATTACACCATGGAGGAGAATGGCTTTTGAGATAAGGATAATCTTTTACATAAACTAACTCTTCCAAGGCAGTTTGGATGAGAGGGTGATAAGGACAATAATAAAACTACAGGCTGACAGAGCTGATAGTTATCTGGGTGTTCAAAGATGATCAAGATCTTGCCAGCAAGATCACTCAGCTTCTTCTCCTGACTGCAGTGACACAGACCTGGCATTGATACGTTTTTGTGTGAGGACTCCCCAGATTAATGCTCTTATTTTACATTCTTCAGGTCAACCCAGCAACCATGGAAAGGTCTTCAACTTCTGATACAGCCTCTGAAAAGCCTAATCCTTCCCACCACAGCACGGGGGCTGTTCAAATGAGGATCAAAAATTCCAACAGTCACCACGACAGGCTGAGCCAAAGCAAATCTATGATTCTCTCTGAGAATGTGAAAGTCGCTGAGCCCGTGAGTAAAACACTCCTAATATTTTCTGGATCTTCTGATTTTTTAAAATCTGTGGAATTATTTTATGCATGTTAAGACATTGGTTCCATTATCATCCTTTGAAAAGAGGGATTAAAAGTCATTAATACATTTTTAGGAGTATCTCTAGGCACTGGAGTAACAATTTTCGTTCATGAAATACAGAATTTGGCTTTGGTGGCCGTGATCATAATGTCTACTCAGCATTTCAACTCCCACTTGGAACAGCACTTAAGTAAGGCTTAAGTAAGCAGAGAATAGCATTTCCAGTTTCAGATAACACGTCACAGTTTCTCAAAAGGCAAACTTCAAAAGGAGACAGGAGAAAACAAATGGGAATTCCAAACTCTGGAAATAAAGAAAAACTTTGTAACAAAAATTCATTCAACTGTAAGGCTGAATGAATTGTAGAAGAATCAGGCACTGAACTTATGCTATTATTTCAATAGTTAACAGAGTCAAAGGAGTTGAGTCATTTTTTGTCCATTAGCTTTTTTTTTTTTGTAAATTAAATAGTTAGTGATGAGCTCTATTGCCAGTTGCATCCCTGCCCCTATACTCCTTGTGAGCTGCTAAACAAACTGATTGGTATGAGTCTCCCCTGGTTAATTTTCTTCCATAATGGTGGCAACTTGCAGCTGAGGCCATATGATGTTACAAAATTATTTATGCAATGTTAGCCACTTTTTGGACTTCAGATCCATTTTGTTCTCTGAGAATGCAAATGAGGGAGAAGACTGTGAGCTGGGAACAGAGTCCCAGATCTCAGCCACTTCTCACAGCCATGCCAACCATTATTTTTTTACTGTTGATGTAATGGATTCCTATGAAATATTCAGCTTTTTGACAAAATTATTAAATGGAGGAAGGCCACAAGACCCTCAGTATTTCCTTTCCTTTTTTACTCAAAATTAAACCTCAAAATTTAGACTTATTTAGAAATACGTTATTCTAGTGATTAATTTCTCTGGTGTAACTTAACTCATTTCACCTTATACTTCTAGAGTGAAAAATCTGTTTGGATCTTAGCAGCTGATAAGATACTCATTTAGCATTTATTTAAATTATATTCTCCACCTTCAGACACACTGTGTATGTTTCCCCCTTTTATCTGACTTGCAGTGTTCCTCCACCAAAAACTTGGAATGCTGCTTATAATAATTTACTGGGAATACCATAATGTAATACCAGGAAGAACTGTACCTTTGAAAAAGTTTAAAAGTTAAGTATATTTAATGGTGCCTAACATTTTATTGGCTGTGTTTAACAAAAGGCACTAGGCTGCAGTTGTTTTTGACAAGCATGAAAACATCACAGCATGAGACTGCAAAAGGAATTATGTAGAGAAATTACAAGTGATCCATCTCTCAATGAATTATCCACCTCAATAGCCTGCAGAACTCAGCTACCAATTAACACCTACTTTATTACATGTTGGGATGTACTTAATAACTTTCATGTGTTTATGCACTATTACCTTGACTGATGCCTCTTGTACAATTAGGCATAATTGGCATATCAATATGCAAAAGTTAAAAGGATTAACCCTCTTAAAACTAATGAGCATTTCTGTATCCAGCTGCTAAATGAGACAAAATTAGCATTTTTCACTTTTGGGCAGGATTTTATCATGCAGTTTCTCATTGTTGATATTACCTTGTTACATAACTTTAGTTTGGGGGATAGTATGCTGGACTGTTAGAGAGCAAGGGCTCTAAAAAGTTAAATTAGACACAAATAGTCACTGCCGTATCCCAACAACCACACCAGGTGCAATATATGTTCACTGGCTGGGAGCTGGAAAGTTGCTTTGTGTTGCATTTGTTTAGTAGCTAATTACATAAAAGCGGAATTTTACTGAGTATATGTCATTTTACCAAGCAAACTTGGCTCCGACATAATAGATTGAAAGCTTGCCATGCTACTAATTTCCTCTCTGTTTCAATTCTTTTCATCTCTTTTTGCCATGCAGAATTTTCTGACTAGATATTGACAGGCTGAAAGTGTTTGGGCGTATTTACTTAAATAAGCCTCTTAAAGTTGTTTGCTGATGCCCAAAGTAAAAGCAAAATTCCCAAGGATCCAAATGCTTTCAGCTGTGGGCTTTAAATGCAGCGAGCTAAAGGAGCAGGGAAATACCAATTGTGTGGATCAGCCGTGTGCTGACATATCTGGGCATGTGACTTGTGAAGGGTTTGGGGGAAAGTAATGCCGGGGAGCATCTTCTACTCTTCCAAGTGCCTTGAAAAAGAAGGGTCCACCTGATACAAACATGTATGTGTATGTATGTATATATATATATATAAAATTTCATAATGTTATTTTAAAAATCAGGACACTCTCCTCCCATTGCACTTTTCTACGGTCTTCACTTTTGCATTTAAAGGCACACAAATCTCTGCTAAAAGACACGTATTACCAGAATATTAATCAAAGCTAATTATTTTGTGCTTGTAGAGAAAAAGGATTTATCCTCTTCTTCCTACTTGGAAATTTTCTGTTTTCACAGTCTGCCTCTGTTTAGATGATGGATCTAATCCATGAGGCATCCATTGATTATGTTTATTTTCTATTTTACGTTGACTGAGTATTTTTGCCCTAACATTGGAGAGATTTTTCTCTTGAAAAACTAGAAGCAGCTGAATAAAGGATTCCATACCACCCTTCTGCTGTTCATGTTTGGTGTGTGCCATATACTCTGTTCTATTAATAAATGGGTCAAATCCTTTTTGCTCAACTTATGCAAAACCTACTGACTTTAGCGGATTAAGGCAATCAGCCTTTGGCACAGTTTGAACAATCAATAGAAACATAGATTTCTAAAACTTGTTTGGAAAGAGGAAATGCCCACTCTGGACAATAAAGGGCTTCAACCAGGCACAAAGGTAGAAAGATGAGTGGTGATTTATGGAGGAGAAAAAAAGTCTAATTTTCTCTGAGGGATTTGCTGTATTCTGGAGCATTTGCTGTGGTGCTTGTGAACACACCTGGGGCTATACTTTTCAAGGTGAACAGATTATTTTCCGTGGTGTGGCAGGGAAGGATGTGCATTGTACATCAGTAGGGCCATATGCACGTGTCCATTTTATTATGGTGCAGATGCAAATGTGGGAGGCAGGAACAGAACACGCAAGAGATTATTGGGAGTTTCTGTAATTTATTTCAATGGAAACGCCTGAGCTCTGTGTAAAGGTTGAAATTGATATTAATGTAGAGTCTAAAGAGCACAAATCATGAAGCTGGACACAGACTGGCAAGTGAGGGCTCTTTCTCTGCTTAATGGTAGCGTCTGAACTAGCAATGTAAATGAATATTTGCTATTTTCATCTGTTAAACCCCAGGGAAGTGCATTTTGCTTCATTCAGAGCAACTCCAAACAATGAAATGTATTTTTTATTGGTGTCTATATTAAGAATTAGAACCTATTTAGTCATTCCAAAATGTTAATGTATCAGAGCTTTCTCTGATTAGGTTAAACAAACTGGTAGGTTTATTTATCTCCCTAATACTTTATCAGAGAAATGGGAAGCAATCTTCTTTTGTTTCTTACTCCTGTGATCATAGAACACTTGCCAAAGTTATGGCTAGCCAAAAAGACAGAAATAAATTTGCTAAAAATATAAACCTTCTGTTTAGCAGAGTTTTTGAGCCATATTTTGAAATTGCAGGGCTTGTACATGTTTACTTCAAATCAAGCTTATAGTCAAGTTTGAGGCTTTGTTTGTATAGATTGTCCTGAAGTAGATCCTGATATTTAATTAAAATGACACTAAATCACATTGAATTGATAAGACTTGGCATCTCAAACAAAGGTAATTGCCCGTATTGGTTTTGTACAAAAATAGAGCTGCTTGGAAAATGTGCAGCCAACACAGACTGTCAACTCCATTTATAGATCAATATGTGAAAACCATTGATCAGGCAGGCATGTGTAACAGTAACACTTTGCATTTATTTGTTGTTTTTATACAACGTTAAGGCTTACAGGATTATCGGCTTCCAAAATATTTTGACTTCCTCGTAAATATGTTATCTGTTTAATGTTAATTACAAGACAGTCTCCAGCCCTCTTTTAGAGTATTTTCAGTTTCATTGCTATGGGTAGTTTTAGCTCAAAAAGGGATTATTTCAATCTCTGCAAGATCATCAGAGCTTCTTTTATAGTATAGTTTATTTAGGGAAAGTTTTTGAGGATAGCTCTTTTTTTTTTCTTCCCCCAGTTTACTTTTTTTTCTTCGAGGAAAAAGTAAATCTTGACAAAATATTCCTAAAAGCAGAAAACCTCCTCCTGATGTAGTTTTGAAAAATATTCTCTTTCCTGTGATCTAATAGTGACTGCCCAGGCTTTATTCTCTTCAAATTTTATCATCATACACTGGTCTGTTATAGATGCAGCCACGTTTTTCTCTATAAAGGAAAAATGCTGTGTTCCCTTCAAGGTGTACACAAATCATGTAATAGCACTGGGACAGATATAGAAAAATATATGAGCTTCCCATGACAAGGGTGGTAATTGTTAATAAATGCAAGCTTACACCTCGTTTGCTCCAAGTATTTCAAGGTAGATATGGGAGCAGTGAGTCCACAAACACAGTCCAGTTTCAGTTCTTGAACATGAATTTTGCTAAAAGAAAACAAATCTGTTTAGTAACGTTAGTCATCTAGTCATCCTCCTTTCCAGGGCAGGAAAATGAGAAATGACGTGTGTCATAAGTCCCCTTCCCGTATTCAGACTGGTTTTGTGCTGTAGATCTGCTTTCTGCTGAGTGTTGCGCTCACAGACTGTGTGATTTGGCCCTTGTCTCCAGTTTTTCCCCCATTTCAGTGCCTGTGTCCCTTGCTGCCTACCTGAGGAGCTGCTCTGGCTCTGGGGCAGAGGCCCTCAGCCTGCACAGATGTGCCCTTACATGCTCATGGATGTTCTCCATACCATAAAGCCCTCTGACTTAAAGGCTGAAAGTTGAATATCAATGCATGAGCCTATCTGAGGGTTCAGCTTACCTTCAATAAGTGATATTTCTCAGGTGTGCGTCCCAGACTTTTCACAGGACCAATATTTGGTGTGAAGGTGTGTTTTCAGGCTCCAAACAAGCCTTTTGTTTTTGTGAATAATATTTTTTTTTCATTCTTATTTTCTTAAATATGCCCTGTGGGAAGGTATTCTTTATATTTACACCATAACACCTCAGCTGAAATAATCCTGGCTAAAAAGGAAGAAGTTAATTTTATTGTTCAACTCCCCATTTATTTCTCCTCCCCACGGTTTCACTGTACCGTTTCAGCTGCGTAGCTTGACAGGCAGCATCATAATGAGATCATAGAAAAAGGAAATAACCAGCACCTATTTCTTCTTGAAAGTGAGGGTAAATTCATTTCAGCTCTATTAAAGGAATGATGAATGTAACTGGTTTGGCTTCCTTGTTAAGCCAAACTGAAGTTCAGACGAGATATTATATGAGTCAGAATTGCTGATTTTGACTTTTACTCAGTGTGACAGAAGGGTAGAAAAAAGGTTCAAAAACCTCCATTTCCCCCTCTTTTTTTTTTTCTTTTTTTTTTTTTTTTTTTTTTTTTTTTGCAATCTTACATTATCTCACGCTGTGAAAATCTTTACTCTATTTACCAAGCACAAATTAGTCTTGCCAAAGGTTCTGAAAGTTTGCTACTTCAGCTTAGATCCTAAAACTTCAAAGGGAGCTGCAACTCCACAAATTAGTGTATATGCTCTGCCATGGCTATTTTCACTTGAACTTAGCTAAATTCGTTTATAATTTAGTGCTGATTGAACGCTGCCATAAACGTACACAAGACACATTTTTTAAAGTTAGTCCTCTGATTACTAATTTGAATAAAAAACTCTAACCTTGTTAGCATCTGGACTTATTTTCATAATAACAACCCCTTCAGAACCTACAAAGTAATGAATAATTGACAACAAATGAAATGTTTTGATAGTTGTCGGCACAAAGCATGTTTAATGTTTTGTGTTGCTTCCTAGCTAATTATGTAGATGACACATTTGTCAGACCTTGACTGCCATTAGAAACGTGTTTCCAGAGGGGAGAAAAACAGGCTATTCATAGAGTAATTAACTAGAATGCTCAATGACCTGTGAGAGATTCAAATGGCTGCCAGTTCAGACATTGTTTTGTTACAGAAGCAGAGGGGTAATTAAAATTCCAAATTACAGTGCTATGATGAAGCATTTGTTTGTTGACAGTATACTCTTACTCTAGTTTGTTAATTCTTTTTTAAATTGCTTCTAATCCATTTTATAGCTTCAGGAGCCCCGTCTTTGGAATTTACTGGCGGCTAATATGTGGCAAATCGTTCCCCGGCGGGGGCTCGGCGGTTCCGTGGGAGCACAAGGTGGGCGGGATGGGATCCCCGCTCTCCCCGGGAGCCGCCGCACCATGTGCCGCCACCGAGACGCGGCTTAACGCGGCACATCTTGTGGAATGATACGTTCATAATCCCGCGTCGGGGAAGATGTCTGCTCAGGGCAGGAAATGGTTCACATGGAGCCATAATAATCAGACAAATTGAGGGAAGGTGTCCTGGAACGTTAAAGGGAAGAGATGTGATGCGGCCGGGGCCGGGGTGACCGTGGGTTGGGGTGAAGCGCTTTGGGAAGCCGAGGTCTGCTGGGTGACGGAGATTTGGAGGACAATCGTCTGCTTAAAGGAATCAAGCACAAAATATGAGGAATGGGGTGTTTCATAAGAGTCGACTGTATCTTTGCCAGAGCCCTTTGCAGGCAGTAATGGACCTGACAGGGTAAGCTGTCTTTTCTCCTCCAAATGGGGACTCTCTGCAAGTCCAAAGTGTTAAAGTTCTCTAAACAATGAACTAAATGCAAGCCCGAGTGAAATATTTATTTACTTTGCCAAAAGTGAGACTCTGGTTTTGTTAAGGAGATGTGACAGAAGTAACATGGTGTTTGATGCAGGAGAGCTGACAGCGGCATGGAGTGAGCGCTGATTATCCCGAAGACACTGTCAGCCGGGATTGATTTCCACTTTCTCCGTTTATGTAACGGTTCCTGTAATACAGCTGACCCCAAATCACGTTACCTTGTCATTTCTCTGCATGGATCAAGAAGAGATGAGCTGAAAATAGCTAGGCACTGACCTTGAACTTGGCGGAGAAGCGGGAAGTGACAGCGGGGGATGCTCCGCGGGCGGCTGCTCTGCGGCCGCGGCAGCACCAGGGGGCAGAGCAGCACCAGGGATCGCAGCTGGAGCAGCTGAGCCCGGACCCACTACCCCTTTCCCCCCCTTTCCTTCCCCCCCCCTTTTTTTTTATTTTTTTTTTTTCCTTTAAAAAAATTGGGGAGATGCTAGCTAGAAGAGCAGCTGGCTCTAAAGCGTCGGCGTTCCCATCATCCGCCGCTCGAAAATGGAATTATTTGAAAGGATGTTCAACGTTAAAATGTCTCCTAACTGAATGCGCTGTTAGGAAGTTTTGCAGCCTCTTTATGGATACCCCCCTCCGTTGTTTTCCTAATATCTAGCGAAAAAATATGACATTTGCTCTATCATTAATAGAGTTTTCTACAATTTGGGTGGTTTATGAGAAGATCAATGGATTCCTCAAAGTCTAAGAATCCCTTTGAATTTCATAGAAAGCTTGGTGTAGATACATATAAAAATATTTTTAAGCTGATAGGACATCTAAAAGGGGTAAAAAGAAATTAAAGAGGTTTTCTTTTTTTATTTTCAGATGAGACACTTCTCTCTGTTGTAATGTATGTCTTGAGGGGGAAAAAATGAAAACTTGGTTGCGAAAATACTGTTTAATTTACCATCTAAAACCCATGCTTGACTTCTTTTGTTCCATGTTTTCTTTTAATCTCTTAACAGCCCTTCTAGTGTGTGTCTGATGCTGGCAGGAGCTGTGGAATCATGAGATGGCAGTGCTGGTTCTTCCAAAGGATCTGGGGTTTGGGGTGTCACTGCTTGGGGCAGGACCTTGTGAGAGCTTGGGACAGGACCAGGAACCCTGAACTCAACCTTTATTTGCCCAGAGTTCCCACTCTCACTTGTTATCACTGAGATACTGATAGGAAAGTAGATAGAGGAAACACTCAAAAAATGTTTTCTAAGGTAGTGTTGATAGTTCTACACAGAACACAGGTAAAGACAAGGTGTAAATAGGAGTTTCTTAATTAGTAATTATTGATTTTATTGTCATCTCTTGAAGAGCTGTGAAAACTCATGCTAATACCAATTTTTGTCCACATCATATAAAACGTGATGTCTTGTTTGAGAGCAGAGTGCAGGCACGGGCTGAGGTTGTAATTTCTCACTGGTAACTGGGGACTGGGGCTGTACAACCAACAGGAGCTTAGAAGAAAAGGAGCAAGAGACACCCCTCTTCATTCTTTCTATCAGAAATGTGTGAAAATGATGAAATGAGGTGAACTCTAAGAACTCTAAATGTTCCTCTCCTTCATCTTGTCTTGTTCAAACCCAAAGAACCATCATGTAGTTTAAATCAGGAGTTTGTAGCTCAAAACTTGCTTGCTCCAAAACTCTGCAGAGCTCTAAGGCAACGGAGCAGACTAAGAAAACTTGGACACAAGGTTTGAACCAGCCAGAACCCCCCAAATATTATTATTTTCTCTACCTTAACATCTGATTCAAACTGCAGTGATCCCAGTGCTTTTGTATTCCCATAATTTCAGAGTCTATACCACAAATCCTTGTGTTTTTTACCAGTAGGAAAAATTTGTTTCATGAAATCTCTGCTGATTCTGCTCCTCAGGCTTCTGATTTTTTGACTGTTTTATCCTGTAAGAAGTGTCATCCAAATATGCAGACATGTTAATGACACTGAAGTTGCCATCATGATGCTAAACAGACCAACACACTAGGAAGTTGCATCTTTTTTGATTCAGGAGTCAGATAGAAACATGCCATGATGTTAGCAAGATAATTTTATATACAGAATATTTCACTTGGCTTCCAAGAGAGCTTTCAGTTGTATTTATTTGTTGCAACCAAGTGGAGAAGGAGCTGGACTGGAATTTGTCATGTTTCCCTGGTCCCAGCCTGGACATCTGCCTGCCAAATGGATTTTTCAGTCATTTTTTCTGTTTCTCTACCTGTAAAATGGGACTGTGGAGAATGTATATTTCTTTTCCACACATTTAAGAGGCTGCCTCAGAGCTGGTTCAACTGTTATGTTTCAATCATGCTCTTTATGTAGATAATTCCATTCTCATCATATTAACTCTATTAATTAAAACAGAATTATTCCACAATTATGCTAGTGTAACTGAGAGGAGAACTTGGCCCCAGGTCCTGTACATTTTCCTTATCTATATTCTCTGTGCTTAACTGTTTCACTATTTTTCATCCAAAAAAAAAAAAAAAAAAGCAACCTTATTTTGCCTTCATCATTAATCAGTTCTCTTCCCTTGATTCTATACCCCTGTGCTTTCAGCGGCATTGGGTTTCTCTGAGGGCCCTTGTGTTCTGTACTGTATATTTCAAAAAAGTATGCTTAAAAAGTGTTGTTTAAAGGAGTCTCCCTGGGAATCTGTGTCAGTGCACACCGTGACAGGGAACATAAGCTGTGGAATTATATCCCTTTTACGCTATCTTTATTAAATACTCCGCTGCAGCTGAATTGTGGCATCGAACACATTTCCTTTCAAAAATGCCGTCAGATTTGAAATATGTAGGTACTGCAACTGAGATTATATCAAACTTCCCATAGCTAGTCTTGGGCACCTGACCTGCATAGCTTCCCACAGGGGAAAAGTAAGCTCCATTTCTTTAAATTTCCAATGAGAAGGGACATGTGTCTCCTTGCATTGAGCTACATGATATCACATCATGTGGCACCGAGTGACCCAATGCAACATGACAGGAGAGGTAAAGAACCAGGGGTTTTTTGTTTGTTTGTTTGTTTGTTTGTTTTGTTACTGCAGTGAAATATTTGCGGTACCAATGAGATGAAATGGGGATCAAATTATTTCGTGCATGCCCTAAATACATGTGCTATTGCACTGTGTATGCACAGGCTTAATAAATGTTGTTTAATGCACAGGGAAGGGGTTTTAAAGCAGACAAGAGTGTCCTTGTTTGGCAATGTGCCTATTCTTAGACAAATAGTTGACAGCAGCATTCTCCTGCCCTAAATCAGATCAAATTTCCTTTGAAGTCAACCTTTTTTTTTTTTTTTTTTTTTTTTTTTTTTTTTTTTTTTTTTTTTCAGGATCTGGTCCTGTCATGTTAACATGGCAATATTTTATTTTCTGTTTGATTTCCTGTTTGGTGAGATTCATAGCCTTAATGGAAATAGGTCTTTAGCATCCATGATTTTGTAGTTGAGGGTGTGCCTGCATAGGCACACAGCCATGGCACAGCTGGTTTGAAACCTCCCCCTTCAAAGGGCCCAGAACCCAACATCTTGAGAGGAAGAAGGAGCTTCCTTTCTCGATACAGAGCCTATTAAAAAAAAAAAAAAATTAAAAAAAATCAATTTTTTAAACTTGCATGTCACAGACCAATGCAACTAAGTTATGTTTGTTATTTTAGGACAGTACTGAATATGCCTAAACTTTGGAAGCAATTACACCTTTCTTTTTTGTGATTATTGACTCTCTGAGCTCTGCAACTTTTTTGACATACTCTGCCAGTTGCAGAAAAAAAAGTGTCTTTGAAGACCACAGCCAAAACCCAAGTAGAGTAAAAAAATGTGCTTTCCTTTCTAATCTCTGAATCTTCCCCCAGTTTTGGAATCGATTTTGAAAGACTGTGAAATCCCCATCCTATTTTCCCTTACTTCCCTCCCCTGCCCCAGAGCTCTGTAAGAAAGATTGTTCTCCTGGATATTTCATCCGTGGCCAGGACTGGAAGTGCTGCAGCTGTGATGAGAGAATCTGTTCTCATGACATCTCTAGCCCCAAGGCAGGTAGAAAACCCAGACAAGCATCCAAACTTTTGTTTGTTTATTTGGACCAAACCTGGATTTTGGACCAGCTGAGCTTCCCATCAGTGATTCTGTCATCCTTAAGAGCTCATTCTTCGTGATTGTGGTCCTGAAGTCAGACTCTTACTTTAAAACCTCATTACACAAAACCCCCCCAATGTTTAAAAATTAAAATGCCAGGTGCCAACT
This sequence comes from Chamaea fasciata, assembly GCF_029207755.1. NCBI lineage: Eukaryota > Metazoa > Chordata > Aves > Passeriformes > Sylviidae > Chamaea > Chamaea fasciata. The sequence goes on from NW_027094093.1 coordinate 35,080,699, forward strand.
CTTTCCAGTAGTTGGCTACTTTAACTTTGAGCTTTCCATTTTTTATCAGCAAATGATAAACTGAAAATTCAGTGTTCCCAGTTTAGATCTTTCTCAAAATTAAAGTGTAAATCTAAAGTAGCCACCTGTAAGCACTAAAACCTGAAGACATTTGGACACAAGTTAAACAAATTGTTTAAAGAACTGACAATTGATTGCATCAGGTTTTAAGAATAACTTTGCAGGGAAGATCCAAAATTTGTGTTTTAACATTTTCAGGCCTGATTTCTTTTCTTGGTTTTTTTTCCCCCCTTTGGAGGTGGGGAGAGTTTTCTATTTTGTTTTCTAAATTTTATTTTAATCAAGAATTCAGAGAGCTGGGAAAAGAAATAACGTGGTTGTAAATAAGCTGTTGCAGAAGACTAAGGTTGACACCATCATGAAAACCTCAAAAATCTGGAAAAGGTTGGGGCAATGGGGCCCACTGTGAAAAGCATGGAGCAAGTAGGGAGCAGAGGGATCTGGAGACAAGTGGGAGGGAAGAAATGGGGTGGGAAAGGTGAATTTGCTGCGTGGAGCTGTGAATTGTGGCTGCAGGAAGGGTTGTGCTCCTGGTCTTGCGCTGGTGCTTTGTTGGCAGCCAGGGAAAAAGCTCTTTGGCAGTTTTGGGGTTTAGCTGACTGCACATCCAGGTAGGTTTGTTTCTCTGTGTATGGTGGTTTGCAGAAAATCTTTAGTTGTACTGAATTTGGCTGAAATTCCCAGTCCTCCAGTTTTGTGGGCCATATTTGTGTTGGTATAAACACGAGAGACATCTTAGTACACTCTGTCCGTCCTTTTCCCAGAATCTTTTTTGGTTTATTTTGTTCACTTTCCTCATGTAAATTCTTTCATGTTTTTTATGGCAGATGAGCCTGATTACATGAAAGTTTACCTTTCAAATACTTCCCGTTTATCACACAGTTTTCTTACCTAGAAAATCCCAATGCAGCCACTGCTAATGTTTGATAAGATTTGTACCTGGTAGATTCTAAATTACATTAATGCATAAAGGCTGCAATGCCAGGCTCCCTATTGTTACAGTTATTAAAGCTGTAACTGAAATGATATCTTTCATATTGATCTTCAGCTAGCAGCTCTTATCCAGAAGCTTTGTTTCACATTAAAGACACTAATGATTGTCTCCACAAAATGAGCAGCTTAATAGTTAGAGAAAGTTAAATGGAAAAAACCCAACTTTGATAGCCACCTTTGATAGCTCTTTGCTCCAACATCTCTCATGGCCACAAAGTGCAAGCCAAGCATTAATAGACCTTTTTAATAAAATGACTTGAAAGGAATCAATGCTATTTTTCACAAAGTCTAATTTCCAGCAAGTTATTTAAATGTTTGTATTCCTTCTGGACAGATCATGTCCTTCAGTAGCTGCCAATTTTTCCTGGAATTTCTCAGACTGTCTTCCTAGGGTTTTTAATTTTTATTTTGAGGGGTCTGGTTTTGATTTCGTGCTTTATTGAAATTTTTGTTAAAAATGAACTAAATAGAAGTCTTGTACTCTTCCAAGGCTGTCAAAATTTCCTGTAGACATAAAGCGAACAGCCAAGTGTTTGTGGGGTGGAGGGTGAAGTCTGGTTAGAAATTTACCAGGAGCCTTTTTGAGTAGGCTCAGCTACATTGGTTCCTTTGAGGCCTGTAGAGAATTCCATCTCTTTCCTTGCCTTCAGGTGAAAATGGTATCTCCTAGCAGCTGAAATTGTGATAAATGCAATGGCAGGACAGGAGGCTCTGGCTTAGGCTGGAGTTTGTGGGTGAAGAGAGTAGAACCATAAAACCACTGAATGGTTTGGGTTGGAAGGGACCATAAAGCTCATCCAGTTCCACCTCCTGCCGTGGGCAGGGACACATTCCACCAGACCAGGCTGCTCAGAGCTCCATCCAGCCTTTCCAGGAATGGGGCAGCCCCATATTATTGCACTTGCTCTCCTTTTTCACTCTTTTTAATTTTTTTTCTTTTTTCCCTGGGATTTTTGTGTAGCTTTTCTGTTAGTTTTTAGTCCACTTGTTTGTTTTGGCTTAGGGTGAGGAGCAGCTGCTGGATCTTTTCTTGTTTTCAGCTAGAAAATTATTTTCCCCAATTTTTGGATGTGACAGACAGACTAGTCTGCAGCCTAGGTATTTTCCATGAGACCATGGAGTGTGAGCAGAGAAATACATGTGAAATTTTTATATTCTCTAAGGTCATTTGTTGCACTTGAGATATGACAGGTATCTATTTAAAGACTGATATTCAAATGAAGGACTTTTTTTTTTTTTTTTTGATGACCAGCAGCAAACACACAAATTGTTCTATTTGTGTTGAAAAACAGGTTGATATTTATTATTTTACAAAAAAGAGAGGCATGGTGTGCTGACAAGGTAGAGCGTGAGGGATCAGATTAATTTGTGTTATTGTAAAATGTGGTTCAGCTGAGATCACACCCTCTGTGTTCACTGGGGGATGGCTTTTCCCTGATGAGCTCTAGTCAATCCACAGTAATGACTAAGTCAAATATCCCATATGTTAAAAGTTCATATGTGAAATCATGGGAGTGAAAAGAGAGAGGGAAAAAGAAGAGAATAATATCAATAGTAATAATAATAATTTTAAAAAGCCCAACAGAGGAGTACAATATAAAGAGTCCACAGCTACAAAATATTTCCCTCTGCTCTCAGTATCTCCTGAGGAGTCAGCCCTTATTTCTGCTGCTTTTTTTCCCAGGCTCCACTGGAAGAGCCTGGATTAAACGAATGCAGGGACATGTTTTGGCCGCTTATTATTTATTACAATTTTAGTTCCAGGTTTCAAAAACAATTAGGGAAACTGCTTAATAGGAAAATGACTCTAATTACTTGTTAATTGAGGTTATCTGCTTCACATTATTCAAAACGTAAATTGTGTTGACACTTGTACCCAGATATGATTACTTAATAAACAGACTGAAAATGCACCATGAATGAATTCACCCCCACCCAAAAGAAAAAGACATTTTATATTTTGATTCTGATTTGTTCATCTGAAAGATATTAAAAAGTATGCATACAGTTTGCAGTGAGCTCAGTTATAGCATGTTAGTACGAAAAATAAATTATATGTTTCAAACAGTGAAAAGATGAAGGACTGAAATTGAAAAGTGAAAAGGTTTATTAAGCTTGTACATAATATATTCAGGTAAGGTTTGCACACAATGCGAATGAGGTTACATGAAGTATGGTGTTACCTCTTGAATAAATAATTTAGCTGATAAATCAAGTACCTGGATCTAAAGAAATACCAATGTTTGTATACTAGCATTTATGCTTGTGTTTGATTTTGGTGACTGACAAAAGGAGTACTGCTATTAAAAAAAAAAACCAAAACAGCTCATTTGAGGACGACAGATACAGGTTTCTTAACAATATTATATTTTCCAGAGCAAGATAATTCTACAATTTAAGAATAAAACTGAAGCATCCCATTTTTCCTTTGCATTATTGTGCCTTGGGACTTCTGTGTTTTACAGAAAAATACAATCTCTATTTCTTAAAAAGTCTTAGGCCATGAATTAGATTCCAGTCACCAAATGTCTAATGATATCCAAGACCTTGTTTACATACAATGTCATTTGCCAGCCATGTCCGTGTGGGTAGGATCAACCATTTTTACAGTACTGGGTTTTGGGTGTTGTGTGATTAATTTTGATTTTTTTTTTATGATGTGGTTTGCAAACATCATAATTTCCCTGAAACCCAAAATTTTTTGTTACAAGGGGAAAAAAAATCAATAAAAATAGTTGAAAGGCAACATTTTTTTTTTAAGACATAACTAGAGAACCTGTTGACAAGAGAGATTTTGTGTATGTTTCACCTTGAAATTTCCCTGTTTGAAATGAGAGAAAGACCTCAGTTCATGCAGAGGAGCCATGATTCCAGCCTCAGGGTCTGTTCCTGGGTGTCAGACTTGGGACTATTTATTGCTGAGGCATTTTTGGAAACATGAACCACAGTGGTCAGGCAAGGAAAAAAGGACAGCAGGAAAATGGTGGAGAGTGGAAATAAATTAATTCTTCAAATTAAAGGGGCTGATTGCACATTTACAAGATTATTTGCTTTTTAATATGCAAGCATAACACTTCCACTTTGAAATTTTGGACTCGTATCTTCCTTAACTAAATACCTTTTAGAGGCATTTTCTGTAGAAACACTATTACTCCCTTCTCCTTCCTATTTTGCCAAGAAATGATGGAAAGTTGCAAAGCCCACAAGGACGGAAGTTTCAGAGCTGCGTTTGTGCCCATTAATTTTCTCTTCTATGATATTTTCCCATTTTCACTCTGTTTGACATTGAGCCCGAGCTTTGTTCCTGACTCGTAGCCTATGGCAGTGGAACGGGGAGATGAGACATCACGGAGATGTAGAGCGCACATAAAAAAGAGAAGATGTGTAAAAACTGAAATGACATGGCAGCTGAAGCAGCTTGTTGCTCAGCTTGGTTGCATGTTTGAGTGGAGCAAGCGAGGTAAATTGTGATATGTAAGAGAATAACACTCGACAGGGTGTATGGTTGTAAGGTATATGGATGCTCAATCATGTGGTGAGGCAGAAGGCTGAAGGACAAGCGCCTTCAGTGTCCGCATAGTCTGTGGATATCCGTGTGACCTACAAAACAGGGGGTGTTAGCCTCACAAAAAATATCACTTGCAAAGCAGACCCAAGCCATTTCAAGAAAATTCCGTCTGCGCCATTTGGCTACCTCCTGATCTTTCAATAATTATTAAAATAATGGCGTTTAGTGGGGGTGGGAGGAGGGGGGGAGAAAAATCACCGTCACACTTTTCTGTGTGCATTCCTCCCATAAATGATGGACTCTCACAGTAGTCTATAGGCAAACAACCATTTTCACTTCCCACTGGTTGTACTTATTAACCTATTAGAGATACGTGTGCCTTTATGCTAATTTATCTGAACATTTGCAACCACCGCTCTATCTGTGCCTGAATGGCTTTGTGTAATGGATCTGATGATCTTCAAATCTGGAGTAGGGTTTATTTAGGTCAGACTCCATTTAGATTTTTTGGATGTTTGAACTGGGAAGCAAATGGCGCTTTGTATACCAACAGTAGAACATTTTAAGATGAATTTAGGTACTTTTAGAGCCACATGGAAAACAGTTTGCAAATTCGTTTCTATGGTGATGTTTAATAAGTGACTGAAGGTATTATAATTTTGGTGGATTTATCTTCCCTTACACTTCACTGTAACACACACACACACATGCTTAAACCTCCAAGGTGCTTAAAAAATCACCGTGTCACAGTACACCAGCCTGCCTCTGCCTTCCTGGCTGTATGTGCACCTGTGTAAATGAGGGAAAAGATCCCATTTTTGATTAGGTGACTTTCCTCACAGATAAAGAGGTGATTCCATAAAATGCAGGTGTAGTGCAAAATCAACTTCACTATTTTAGCGCTTTAAGCTGTAGAGTCCAGATAGCTTTTGTTCTATCTATAAGGTGCACTGTGCATTCAGCAGGTTATAAATCTATAGTCACTGAATCAAGGCAGTGACAAACTGGGCTATATTGGCTAATTGAATGATTTTTTGTAATGGCACTTGTTAGAGGCAAAGACAGGTCCTTTACACAGTGAAAAACAGAAAGAAGTGTATAAAATCTTCCTTACAACCAACTTCACCCCAGGTTTTGCACTCTGAGGGAAATCCTACAAGCCCTGCAGTGACAAAACTGATGCATTCCCTGTGTCCTGAAGGTTTCCTAATTCTTTCAGTTCTGAACTCTGTGCACAGGAATAATTTCAATAAACTTGTTTTATCTTTATTTTTAAGAGCTTAATTCTGTGCTGTTACAGGCTCACTGCTTAGATGATGAGGCTTATAACACTGATGCGGAAAAAAACAGAATAATGAATAAATATTTGTGGGGTTTTGTGTTTGTGATTTGTTTCGTGTTTTCCTAAAATCACTTGGTTTGATTGTGAGAAACTGATGATGAACTTTCTATCCTATTAATGACTAAAAGCATGTTGAATGGTAATTTCAAAAGAAATTAGCACTATTTGGCTACATTTTAGGAAGCCTAAATGAATGTTTTACTAGAACTTTACGGAGTTTTCTGAGGTGGTCCATGCCCGTTCATTTAAATTGTAAATATATAGTTGTCATGGAAATTACAAAATTTAGAAAAGGGGCAATCATTATGCTAGTATTCAGAAAGGGAAAATAGCATGACTTGGAAAATTTTGCAGTCAAATTATCCTATAAGAGTATTTAAGGTCAATTAATGGAGAAGTATTCCAGGGTTCATTAAAAAAAAAAATAGAAATAACATTGATGTCAATCATCATAACTGAGCAAACAACAAATTAAAAAAAAAAACCCACAACCAAAAGGATTATTTTTTGATGTAAGTCTGGTTGGAAAAGGAGCCATACTTGTGAAGTGCAGTGAAAGTTTTTAAGTCACTTGACTTAATAGTACGTGACATCCTGATTAAATATTAGTTATATGCTGTATCAGTGAAGCACACATTAAATGGATTAAGAACTGATTAATTTACACGTTTTGGAAAGTAGTCCCTGGGGAATCATCATCAACTGGGTGAATTTTTAGAGTTGTTCTCCAGGGACTAGTATTAAGCTTGACACTAATCACTCTTTTTATCCATGATATGGAAGTAAATAGAACAGTTCTAATAACATTTGAAAATAAAGCAAAGATTGATGGACTGGCAAATAGGTCTGGGTAAAGGCACTTGTGGAGAGTGATCTGGGTGGCTTAATGGCTGTGAGTGCATTTTAATTTATCCAAATGTATGTATATATGGGAAACGGGCCGTGCTGCACCAGAATTAGGAACTGTGTTCTGGGATTTTGCTGTAAAACATAGCTCTTGTGGGTGCTTGGGATCAAGAAGTTTGAGCTGACCATTGTGAGTGATAATGAAGCAGGGAGATGGCAAATGCTCATGTCTGTCTGTGGCACTGATGAGTAGAATGTCAAAATAGTGACTCTAAAATAATGAGGATTATGCAACAACAACAAAAAAAAGTGAGTTTAGAAAAATTGTCTTGACAATGAAAGATCTACAGACCTCAGCATATTTAAATTATTGAAAGAAATTGAAAGGTGAATTATTTCCTACATTATGGGACAACACTGGGCACCAAAGAGTTCTTTAATGTAGTGGGAAATGGGTATGCAAGATGAAATGTCAGGAAGTTGGAACCCCCCCAAAATGAAATGAGAAATACAGCAGATTTTGCAAAAGGCTAGTGGGAGACTACCAAGAGAATTGGTAAATTCATCATGTTTTCGTGCCTTCAACCAAGAAATGTGTTCCCTCCAGGGAGATATCAGAGAGGAATATCCAGCATATGCTTAGTCCAGCATAGTTTGGATAAAATATTTATATAAACATTTTCATAAATGGTGCCATCTTGATTCCTCATCCACGTATGTCATGAGGTGGACAAGCAAAGTGATCCAGTGGCAGGTGCTATTTGAAAGCTTTTGCTGAACTGGGAGTGAAAGAGGAAGAAACCAAGCACAAAAGTGATAAATCAAAGCCTTTCCCCCTACATTACATGATCTACATTTGTGACTTTGCTGAGAGTGTGATATATATGTATGTACAACATGATATGTGGACTGAAATATGCAGTTAAAGTCCTCTTCTCGTGTGCCACCAGACCTTCTAACAATTTTTGTTTCGTTTGCTTTTCATTTGTTTTGTTCATTTGCTTTCTTGAGTTGCTGGATTGTTGTTTGGATTTTTTAATGAATTATATAGATGCATAATTTTGGTGTTTTTAATAAGGTAAATTACTTCTCTGGAGTAAGTGCTGTCCTTATACACCTCCCACATCTTGGATGGCAGTGAATGATCTTTGTATTGCTGATGGTATTTTTTTCTTAACGTTTTGAAAAATAGGTGACTTTTTTCTGTCAGAACAGAATTAGGAAAATCAAATCAGGGGCAATTTTCAGTCTGTCTAGACGTTTCAGAAGTTTCAAACAGGATAATTCCATTTCTTCCTTCCTTTATCTGCTGTGTTAGTGTTATGTGGCTTGCTGTCAATGTGATGCCACAGGAGTAATATCAGGAGGTCCAGTGTGCTTGGATCAGGAATATTCCCTGTCCCCAATGTTCTCTTCAGGACATGGCCCTACTTGTGGAGTAGATTTTTTGAAATGTTTCTATGTTTCTGTAGGGTAAATAATGAAATAGCACTTAAGCAATATGAAGAATAGCATTTTGCAACTGTAGTTTTAATTTTGCCAAGACACAAATAGATTGCACTTTTTTTTTTCTTTTTTTTCTTTTTTTTTTTTTAATGTGTATGACAAAGAATCTCATCAAGAATCCTGATACAAATTTGAAGAACTAACTTTGGTATTTGAAAAACCCCCAACCAAGCCCTAGCCTTTACATCATCTTAGTTTTACTGTGTCAGCAGGTTGTGGTGAAAATGCTAAGATATTAATTTTGTGTGAAATGAAGGCAAATTGTAAGTGGAGAATCCCTGAGCTGGGTAGCAGCACTAGCAATCACTGCTGTCCTACCTGGTTTGCTGCAAGGTTGTGATTAAATATAAAACTGAGAAATCTCCAAGGAATAGGGGAGAAAAGTTAGGCTTTTAAATATTTTCATTCTTTTCCTAGCTGAATATCATGGTGTCAAATCTAATGGGAGGGAGTTGTCCTGCTAATTGACCTTTGCAAAATTAGCCATTTGCTTAAAAAGCTACTTGAAGTAGATCAGTTATTATCTTGATTACTCTTTCTTTCACATTAACTTTTATAACGGCACCTGGGAAAATCTGTTTGAAAACTTTGCTTCATTCTTTCTTGTGCTGCATCTGTAATTTGGTCCTCTTGACAATGCTAATAAGCAAAACTGACTTTTTTAAGAGACTGCAGGTCTTGGTGGTATGAAAGACTAATATGAGCCAACAGGACCGGGGAAAAAGTATTCACAAGCTTATTCAGGTTATTAGTGCGAAGGGAAGGGAGAGCAGGTGGCAAGTTAGATGGTCATCTAGATATTATCAATCTGACAGGTATCCAAGTGGTTCTGTATTACAGTCTCTAATTTTAGTCTCTGAACAGTTTTTAATAAGATTTAGCTATGGGGTTGTCAGCCGTGACCTGTGTTAGAAGATATTCCTTTCAATCACACAAAAAGGTTCTTTGTGAAAATTTCTGCACTGAGGAAAACAAAGGACTTTCCATTGTAAAAGCCAATGTTTCACCTCTGCTTTGCCTGGAATCAACTGCCGAGAAGCTAGAAATGAGGTGGTCTTCGTGGTTTCTTTTTCCTCCGGATTAAAGAAGTTCAACTAAGCTTAATAATCAGAGAAAATCACTTTTTATTCCGATTCTTTGATTTTTTTGTCACCGGATGTTCACAGCGACTCTTTTGGCTTGCGCTCTGTATAAATCTAATTTCATCCTGGAGCCAGGACTTTTTCGGCACCGCTCCCGTGCAACTTGGACACAAGGATTTGACAATATGTCCAGACCCAAACAGATCAAGCCGCCACACATGAGTGATTCCATGGAGCATGCTCAAAGACAAGACTGATGTCTCCGTGCAGCAAACAATTCTCTGGGGTAGGGACAGCGCGCTCAAATCCAGTCACCCCAGAGTAAACACTAAGTTAGACACAGCTTAAATGTGCCTCCAAGCACAGGTTTTCACTGCTGATTCAATGAGAGCCCCCAAGCCTTGTAGATTTATTTTTCTTTCCAGCCTGCTCGCACATGCCCAAAATTGTTGGAGCATTGTTGGGGTGCACTCAGCGAGGGGAAGAAAAAAAGAGTAGAAAGCACTTGTTGGAATAATTTTATCAATATGTTTCACGAGTATTTACAACTCAGTTTCCTTGTTTTCCCTTAATGTTTGTAAGGCTGATAGTTAGTTCACCGTGGTGTTGGTAGGAAGGAGGATTCCTGAAAGACTACACTGGAAATACTCTCTGCTTGAGCGCTCTTTGATTTCCCCCTCCCTCCTTCTTCTAAAAGTCCAGTTCATCTAATCAAAGAGCAGAATCTCTGTGTCTTTTCTGATGCCTCCAACACAGCGTATGAAGAACAACAAAAAAACGGATGGCCTGTGGAAATACCTTGGGATTTGTAAGCCCAAAGTTCAAATAATTTCAATAAAAATATACATAAAATACATCTTTTTGGAATAGTTAACAAAGTATTAATTTTTTAAGTAGCTTATTTCAAGCAATAAAATAATTGCTGTTTGTTGATCTGCTGTTAATTGAACTAGGGAAGAAAACGATACTTTAATTTTAAATTGCCGCTCTGTCCTAATATAGCTGCAATAAGGTTGATTTTTGGACTTGGAAAAAAAAAGAAGAAAGAGAAACTTTTCTTATCTAGCAAATGATCTGAGATTATATAATTTAATGATTTAATAATTTTTGTTACCAAGTAGAGTTTTCTCAGTTGTTGTTTCAAAGGGCAATGACACAATTTATAATGGACCTTTGTTAACATGACTAATTTTCTATCTACCTTTGCTGGTGCCATGGCTTCCTACGGAATATTGTGTGCTCTGTGGCGTATATGGAATGTGTGTTGAAGTTTAGACAGGTCTGGGTTTAGTTCACCCTGCTTTTGGTACGATTTGGTTTTGATTTTTTGTACACTTTGGCTACTGAGTGGTGTGCAGTACTCAAGGTAGTTTTAAGGGAAATTGGGTATCAGAAGTGGGGATCAGGGTAACCCAGGCAGTGCTCTGGCCAACGCGGCCATGGCTGTGCTGCTCTGATGCTTGAGCCACTTTGTTCCCAGTTAACCTGGGTGTCCCTGTACTGCCATGGGCAATGGAGAGTATATACTTACACAGGAATCCTTGCAAAATTTTGTATCATTCCACTTTGTATTCCCCCCCCCCAAGTACATCTTTCCCCCCCCCTTTCCATTCCTGGCACATATATGTCCACAGGTGTTATTAAGTGTAGGGTAGCATGTGGTGCCCATGCTTCAGTGCTATTGCAGAGGAAGGACTTCCTACAGGAAAAAAATGATCACTTTCAGTATTTTGCAGGCTGCCCATCTAAGCCCATCATTGCCTGGCATCTACACACTAAGGGCAAGGATCCAGCGAACTTGTGAGTGGGCACCATGCCATCTGAACAGATGGGCATGGAAGTAGGCAGCCAGTAGACCATGTATGTGCATCAACTGTGGGTGTTGAGGGCAAGATTCCCAGTGGAGAATGTCCAAACAGCTGTCTGGCCTGAGCCAACATGCCTACGACCAAGCAAAAGTGCCATCCCTAAATCCTGCTGAGTTGGATTAACCTTCAAAAATAAAAATTGCTTCTGCGGTAGCATAAGGTGAGTTTTTGGCTTGTTTAAATGCGAAAGGAGGAATTAGGTAGTCAGGATAAAGAGATGTGCTAATGTGGGGTCCACTAGAGAGGACTGAGCATTTGTCTAGGAATATTAATATTATTTTCTACAAGGGTATTTATGTGGCAAACAGCAACGGATGACTTGCAGGAGTGTGACATCAATGTTAATTATGCTTTTCTGTAAGACAGTCCTTTCAGGAGAGAGCTTTTGAGAGCATTTTGATTGTAGTGTATGTGCTGGATGTGATGCTGTAAAGGCAATTCTTGTATTTGTTTTTGCACATTTACTTAGTAAGTTTTAATGATATTTTTTTTTTTGCTTTCCTTTTACCCTGAGACTACAGTTCTGGGGTGCAATTTCAGGTCAGAGTTGCTGACACAGTTTGCTGTCACAGCTGAGTTCTCACATTTATTGTCTTTATTTTTCTAAGATCCAAAGGGGACATGAAAAGATAATCTATCATTACTCTATGTCTGTATTTACTTTGATTTTTACCTCTTATAGCCATAACATCAAAGAGCAGTTTTGCAGACATAGATGTCAGAGGCAAAGAACAGTGAAGCTCTGATAGTTATTGCATTTTTATTCCTGCTGTTTTTACTCCATATTTCCTCTACCATTGCTGCACTACTCATCTGTAATTTTACCAGATCACCTGCAATAGTTTAGATAAATATATTCAAACATCACAGGGAACCAAAAGTAATGACTGTGTGATGAATAGAAAGATCAGAATAGAAAACTTATCAATACATTAGATTTCATAATATACCTTTTTATGCATGGCTGGATGAATGCTGTCACAGCGTGTACATTGCTGCATTTTGTTGCATATTACAGGCTGCAACAGAAAAGGCAAATAGAAATATATCAAAAGTCTCACTTTTAATGTTCTTTCCTGGAATCGATGAGGATTGTATTTAATGCAATTAAGGCATATTGAAGCTTAGAGACTGGGTTCCAGTTTGATTTCCAGTTGGAAATCCTGCGGATTAGAGGCAGCACAGCTGTTGGTTCCTTTGTGATAGTTGGATCCCCAGGTACACAAATCCAAGTGACCCACAGTCAAATTTAGAGCAGCCCCAGGATTTCTTGAACACATATGGGTGGTAAGAACCTTTTGTAGCTGTCTCTTCCTCTACATAGGCTTTTGGCACTTCTCCTGCTCCTGAAAATGCTAAAAATGAAGCCAACTACATCAGCTGGGACTCCCTCAAAGCAAGGATCAATTGGACAAATTTCAAAGGCCATTTGAGTGACTAGAGAGGAACAAAAGGGCTCCCACTCTAGGGAAAAACCTGCTCCTGGGAAACAGCAAGCCATTAATGGAAAAAAGTACCAGTGAAGGCTGATTCTTGGGCTTAAAATATTAGCCCAAACTGGATACCCCAAATTTAGAGCACTCCTCCAATAATTTGGGGAAAGAAGGCAACATAGTTTCAAACAGCCTCTGCTTTTTAATCAAACTTGTGATTAATGATTCTCTGATCACAGAGAATGAGCTCATCTTAACACTGGGCTGAAATTTAAACTAGGAGCTGAGTAATTATTTTGCTCTTCTTTGGTGAATGAAGATAAATGGAGTTACTCCCCCAGCAGAGGCACCGAGGTGCTTGTCTACAGCAAGTCCTGAAGCCAGGGAGCAGCACGCCCACGTGGTTATATTGCCTTGATAAAAAATACCCACCTTCACAGTCTCGGATACAAAGGAGGACCCTCGCACTGTGGGAAAGGTCTATAGGATTCTGATTTATTAGGGAGCAAGAGGTCAAGGGAAGCAAAACCATTATCATTATTTTCAGAGGCTCTGGAGATGTGAGCTGAGTGTAGAGGGCAGTGTGCTCAAAGGGAGGCATGCAGGGCGAAGGCAACACAGCCCTGCTTGCTGCTTTTCCTCTTCCCCCCGCCGGTCTCAGGCTGCAGATCCTGCTGAGAGTATGTCATATGTAGCATAGGCCTGTGAGGACTGTGAAGTGGTTTTCTTATTAAATGATGCATGGAGAGATTATCTGGTCTGTAGCCAGCGCACAAAAGCTCCGTCCATGCAAGTTCCTATTCCCGAGCAAAGCCTTCGGTCACCTGCGTGGTAATGAGGTTTTGGGAGCCTGGGGATGGAAGGTGAGGAGCAAATGTGGGCTGGTGGGGGCAGGACTGAAACTGCACTTTGTGCCTCTCTCTCCTGCAAGCCTTAGAAAAAAGGCAGAGAAACCTAATGTCATATTATACTGCCTTTAGTCTCATTACCTTTCTCCCTGAAGAAACCCCTTTGAGACAAGAAAGGGAGAAAAAGAAAACATGAACCATGTGGCTCTAGCGTAGTCCTCAGGAGGATGGTGCTAGGAGGGCTCCAGAGCAAGGCAGGAGTGCCAGTGGCTGTGGGCACAGAGCCCACTGGGACATGGAGCTTTCCCCAGGGCTGAGAGGGGTCTTCTGCTGAGTGATGACACTGCTCAAATGCCCTGGGAGCAGTGTGGGGAGGGAATGGGAGAGCTATTCATTCTGTTTCTTGACATCCTCGGTTTCTTGATAATGGACAAAACTTCCTTATCTGCTGAGATGAAATGAATAGAATTGAATACAGTCATAAAATAGTATGTGGCTTGGAAGGGACCATATATGCCATCCAGTGCCATGGGCAGGGATATTTTCCACTTTCCCAGGTTGCTCCAAACCCTGTCCAACCTGGCCTTGGACACTTCCAGGGATAGGGCAGCCACAGCTTCTGTGGGCAACCCATGCCAGGGCCTCCACACCCTCGGGTGAGGGGAGGATTTCTTCCTGACTCTGTCCTCTTCACTTTGAAGGATCTCCCAATTTTCATGTCAGGAAATGCCCTTGAAAATGACAAAGGGGCATCTCTGAGTGGGGAGGCCTGTGGGATTTTCTCAGTGCCTTTCACAGCTGACATGAAATCATATCATAGCTCAGCTGTTTCCAAATAATTTCTCTAGATAACGATGGACTTGCCATACTGCCCAAGACCGGATCTTGAAAACAAGTCACTTTGAGCATGGCAGTGAGTGAAATGTTACAGGATTCTCCTCGCCACTGCCATTGCCTAGGTGTCTTTCAAGGGACGTGGCCATTAAGAAATGCTACAACACATTTTTGTTAAGTTTCTTTATCTAAGCGATTATGAGCTGTCACTGCAGTTTGGGAGTGACTGGGAGCCGAATGATCACAGACATCAGTAAATCAGGTGTCACCCCTTCTTCTCTGTGGTCTCCACAAAAGTTTATGTGACTAGTTTGTACTTTTATTGCAAAACTTTCAAGCTGCCACCAGTAAGTTCGATCCTGTAAAGAATGGAGTGTTCTGGCCCTGATCCAGAAAAACACTTAAAGCCACTGCAGAGTGCTTTGCTGGATTGGGTCCAGAGTGGAGCATCAGGCAGGGGTACAGGCTCCACAGTAAGGGATTTCTCTCTTTTTTTAGTTATTTATAAAGGCATCTCCACATACATGATTGCAGGGTCGGCAGGATGAAGCAAAACAACAGTTAGAGCCCTAAAAAGAAAGGTCAAACCATGAACAGCATTGAAATGGTTTTGGGAGAAATCTATCAAACCCTCCACAAGAACCTTCTCCTTGGCAAAACAGTATTGTGAATGATGGAGGAAACAGCAGGTAGATGCCAGTTTAGGGTTTCTCATCCAAAGCAGAGCTCTGTTGGACCAGGTGCTGCTTGTTTGAGAAAACCATGGTTTTCCCAGGCTACTTGTAGGTGGTGTTTGTGGATAAATAATCTATGGTAAATAACTTACTTGACAATCTTGAAAGCCACCTAGAAAGGTCATACAATTATCTTAATTACTTAGGGATACAAGTGAATTCAGAATGACATTTCAGGAAATAATTAATTGTCTGTACTTTGCACTGGAGCAGCATTTTGAGTAATGCTGGTTGGTTTTGTTAGGTTTGGTTGAAATCAGAAAGAATTCTGCTGCTCCTCGTTGACGAGATGAATTAGGTTAGAAATATGCCTGCAATGGGAAATAAAAAACAAATGGATCCCCCAAGTTTCTTTTTAAATCAATGCCACACTGTGTGAAGAGAGAGTAGTGCTGACTTGGCCATGATGAATCCCCAGGAAAAAAAAAAGAGGGAGAATTTAAAGAACAAACAGGAACACAGAGAGGAATTAAATGAAACATCAGGTTCCTGTGTTTTACCCCCATGTTAACACATCAGTTGTCAGATGATTGTTCCTTCACATGGGGGTACCAGGCACATGGAATGGAGGCTTTGCCTTTGTGGGAAGGATGGTGACGGATCAGTGCCTAGATGCTGAAATAACTCTGGTAGGAGATGGATCCCCTTTAGCTAAGGGAAGGGGGGGGCTGCTCAGGCTGAATTTAACAAAACCAGACTTGCCCACAGACTTGCAAGCGCGTTCAGAGTGGATTTTTAGTGCTGCAGGTGACATTGTTGCTGACTGAAGAATGTTCATCAAATCAGAAAACTGCTGATAAGCTGCCTTTCCCAAAAAGGGATCTCACGAACTTCTCCTGTAAATCTCTGCCTTTCATCGTACCCTGGGAGGTGAGGTAGAGGGCTTGTGACAGATATTATTTAGGTTTTTCTTGAGTTTATTAGGGTAATCAAATGAAGCTATGGAGGAAAAAAAAAATCTCAACCCATCTCCTTTATGGTCTGTCTATTAAAAGCTGAATGAAAGAATGAAAATAACAGAGCCTACACCTCCCTTTGAATATTTTTGGTACTTCATTGAAAATTTTGCATATGTTCAAACATGGCCATCTTGTCCACTGTCACCCAGCTCCTGCTGAGAATATTTTAACTTTCAACTGGATTTATCTTAAGGGAAGTGATGTAACTAACTCATTCAATGGTATCTGCAAAATATATTTAAGACCAAATTTCTATCAGTCCTGCTGGATTTTTTTTTTTCAAATCAGTCTAAAGGAATATATTTTCTCTGATCCTACCATTTTTAAAAAAAATGTTGTTTTGATTATTTTTCTTTAAAGATCTATTTTGAAACTAAAAGGCTGGTAGAAATCAGTAAGAACTTTATTGAAGTTTAAATTAATTCCATTTGTGAGCCAAATAATTGGGGTGTTTTTCCAGAAGAGCAGGATTTTAGCTTACGTAATTGTGGATTTTCATTGTATTTCTGTAAATAGGTTCAGATTTGGGGGCTTGAGGACCTTCTTTGCATGAGATTGCACATTGGTGGGCTACCAAAAAGAAACACTTTTTTTTTAGCAAAAGTATCAATCAAATAATTGTGTAAGAGGTTTATTCTTTCCCTTGCCTTCATGCAGTTTTCCCTAAGATTTCTTCTTTGCATGGACAAAGAGGTTTCTTAAAGGGCACAGTTTCATCCATACCTGGAATTTTATTTTCCAGAATTGTTTAATATTTCCTGGAAGCACTGAATAGCGACTTTTAGTTATATTACCCCAGTAATTTGCTAGGCCTACAAAAACCAGAACTTTTTACTCATTTCTTCCTACTGCTGCAGATGGATTTGCGGCTCAGGATAAATTCTTTTTCACCAATAATCAAACGTGGGCATTTCTTTCACTAACGTTGTGATCGCTGAACCAAAGAGCAGCCAAGAGCTCTGCTGGGCGCTCCACACTCCACGACGTGTCACACAGGGTCCCCAAACAGCCACGTGGGGCTCCTGGAGAGAGCAGCTGAATGTCTGACAGCACTGTGGAGTGCTGGTGTGCCTCGTTATTCAATCTGGATGAGTGAAGGATGTATTTGGGAAGCCATGGCCGGGCAATGAGCTCCGCTGTGTGTTAAGGAATAATTAGAATGTGGGGCATCTGGGTAAGACAAAGTTCCTGTGATCTAGACCTGAATAGTTTAGCTGTATGTCTCGGGCACTATAGAACCTTCAGAGTTGTCTAGCAGTGAAGATTAAGAAAAAGATAAATTGAATTAATTTATTTTGAATTTATATGCATGCATCTCTGCCTGCATTAATATTAAGCTCCATCCAAAATCTAAATAGAAGGACTGTAATCTTAGAAGTTCTCTCAATAGCATCAGCAAATCATTCTTGTTTATCCTACATGCTAATAAAACAGGAACATGACACTCCTGAAAACAAGATTGCAAAATACAGAAAATGTGGTCTGACATTTTTTTTCTCCCCAAAGGAGGGACTGCCACTAACTAAAGTATTTCTTATGAAAGCTCGATTGCTTAAGATGCAGAATATTAAGAGAGAAAAACACTTTAGGACACAGCCATGTCACCAGCTGTTACTCACCCTTAATGAAATTGTTAAGTGATATTCTTCATAAATAGGTCAGAGAAACTTTTGAATTGTGAAGAATGTTTTATCTCTTTCTTTGAAATGTTTGTATTAAATTTAGAACTGGTAATTCATTAAGCTCATTAGCTTTGACTAGGAGAGTAGAGCAATATCTAGGATATAGATTTCAAGGCTTAAAAACCTTAGTGCTTACAAATAAACATGAAAGCAATGTGTGGAGAAAAAATATGGGATCATAATATGTTTAACTGTTTTTTGAGCGTGGCCCTCTGGATTAATTAAGAACATTTTCTATATTCAGACACTTGAATATAAACAGAATATATTATGACTTTTGGTTAACTCTCTTTTAATAGGGAAAAAGAGAATGCATTATGATGAATACAGTGGAAACTAGTTTTGACTATATTTTGTTGTTTGCTTTGTGGCTTCATCTAAAAGAGGAAATAATCACTGAATTTTACAGGATCTCAGCTCATAATTATATATTTTTTGATTTATATTGACTTTAAGCAGTTATATATATATATATATATTTATTTATACACACACACACTTGCACACACTTTTGAGTGATCTGTCCTTTGTTGCAGATTTTTGAGGAAGTAAAATGCTGTTGAACTCTGCCAAATGCTTGATTTGTGAAGTAACCTTTATTTAATTTTAATAGTTTCTGGTATAAAGCAATATTTTTTTCAGAATTAAGTCACAGTTGATTAAATTGTCCTCCTCAAAGAAAAGGGAGAATTGGAAGGAATCAAGGACTCAGTATTTGGGAGCAATTGTAGAGTCAGAGTCCAGTATTACTGTAACCTTTCAGTCATGGGGACTTTAGAAACAGCCTTTAAAGCAGTTTAAACTTGCTGGATTTTTGTGTTTGATCCCAATTGTTTTCTGGTTTCTTCACTGACTTGCTTTTTGTGGCCTCGAGGTTAAAATCAGTGGCTTTCCTATTTCTCTAAAATGGGTTAAGAGCACCTAACCAGTTAAACCATTTTTGAGATTCCTAATGAGAAAAAAAACCCCATAATTTAGGTGGTTATTATTATCAGCTGATTAATTTTTAGCTAAATTTGCCGAAGTGACATCACAAAGAAACACATTTATACCAGAGTTTTATACCAGAGTATATCAGCTGTACATTTTAAACACCCAAGGCTCAGAGGAAAACCAGAGAGAAACCCCAAACCACCACCCAGAGCATGCCGTGTGTGCCCTGTAATTAAATTTGTTGGTCCATCTTTACCTGCATGTGTTTGAATCCTTTCTGAATGCAAATATTTCTTCTTCTTTTACAGATAAGTCGTCACAGAAGAAATCTTTCCCAGCACAACCTGACGTTTGCAGACATCATCAGTACCCAGGACCCCACAGTAAGAAATTGCTCTCTAGAACTGATAAATCTCTCTGGTTATTTTAAAGGTTTATAACATAAATGTTGCACTTGCTTTACTAAAGAGTGAATACATGAGCATTCAGATGCCTCAGGATGCAAAGGGATGTGAGGGACTTTGTTTAATCAATAAAAAGCATAATTTCAGAAGGTACAAATTCATTTATATGACTTGACTTTGCTGTTAATCCCGTTGTACTTGTCTGAGGTTTCATCTCTGCTAATATTTGGTATAAAGGAATGTGATGAAGTCTTTGTCCTCTCTCTGCCCTTATTAAGGTGTTTTTAATTTCAGTATTAATTTGTGTAAGAAATATTATAATAAAATTAAAAACAATAAATTCTTGATGTTAGAAGAATCTAGGGGGAATGAGAAATAGATGTTTGTCAGCTAAAATAAAATGAATATGCAAATACAAATTCATTAAAGAAAGGTTCAGCAATACCGTTACTTACACAAACTTTTCAGGATTAGGTACATTCAGAAGGTTTGAATTCCACTCAAAAAAATTATAAAATCTGGATGTGACACAGTGATAATTTTGTTTCCTTATAGTTTCTAACAATATTAGCTCATGACAACAAGGGTCTTTTTTTAAAATTCTTATTTAGAAACTCAAATATTTGCGCTACGTACTCTCATCTTTACTATTCTTCTAAAAACAATTTAATAAACAAATCAACACAAACTCCACAAAATAATTCCATTTTCCTATTTCTGTGCTAATTCTTCAGGGCATTTTGGGTCACTTTCTCAACCTTCCACATGTTGAAAAGGTGCAGGAAGGGCAGCAACTTAACAGCAGATGATGGTATTTATTGAGACAGAAACAGAATGTATCATTAGGATATATTTGGAATTATTTCAATCCAATATCATCCATTTGCAGATGCATTACAAGTTGACCCTGAGCTGTTCTAAAAGTGTTTTCTTGGAAAAAAAGTAGCATAGAAAAGGGGATATTAACAGATGCTAAACAAGGGGAATGGAGCACCCCAAACAGAAATTATAAAAATAGTGGGGTCATCCTAGATATATTTTTATTTGACTTTGTGGTAGGTTTTTTTTCATAATTCCATGTGTGCCCTTTATATTAATTACAGAGAAAACTGTGCACATTATCAATTAGAAGTGGCCATGCTAATTTTATTTCAGGACAGCACCTCTACTAATTCAATTAAAGCAATATATGTGAAAGGAGTTTTCTTAGCACAGAGAGGCCTCATATTAACTGCAGCTCTTGTAGTTTTTTTACTGTTCAGTTTTGAGCCATTTAATTTATAGCAAATGGTGGATTTGAGCTATGTAATTTAAGTCAGGATATTTTATATACCCAATATTTGTTAGTGGATTTGATATCCTAGCTGAAGACAATTATAAGGAAAATAGGACTGAGCGGCAATATTTTCATCTAGAAGCACATGCAGTTCTTAACTTCCCAAGGCTGACAACGAAGGTGATTCAGATCTGATACTGAAAAATAATATTTTCCTTTAATTCTGGATTGTTTAAGACAGCAGTTTGGGAAGGTAGTTGGTAAACTTTGAAAACATGAGATTTTGGGTCGGATTAAGAGAAGCAATCAACAGCTTGAATGGATAGCCAATGCTCCTCCCAGTTTCTGTTTCCAGATGGATAGAAATATTAAAAATAATAACTTTCCTCATGTGTTTTTTGGCATCTCTGGCCCTGGCCAACAACCAGAAGTTTTATTCTACAAAACCAGAGGGTTAGAATGGAAAGAAAAATATCAAAAATTCAAATGCAAAGTAAGGGAAAAAAAAAAGTAGGTGGAGATGGGGATTAAACCTTATTTTAGCTCTGCTAGTTCATCCATTCATCACTAGAGAAACAGTGACATAACTCGCTCTTCACAGTAATCCCTGCACACTTCCTCTCTGGGTTTTCTGTGGTAATGATATGGATGACAGGAATTTACATGAGAAGATGACAAATTACAGATGAAGCACACCCTGATCATCATGAGCCCGCTTGAGAATGTCACCTAAATCACTGTCGATTGGCCTTTCCATAGATACAAACAGATATGTACACAGTATATATGTCATCGCATGTTCTGTATCAACCACAGACAAGATCTGAGGAAATGGTGAAACATACTACACTGTTAAAATAATGCTATTTTGTACAATCAAAATAACAGACATGTTTGATTTAAAAATCCTTATATTGCCTGTTAAAACATGTTTCATTGCTATTTAATGGCTTTGCAGACAGCAAAATTCTATTGAAACTGTTATGAAATTGCCTTGTGATGCAATTTACTACAAAGACCATGTGGGGTTTCTAATATCCAAGTCAGGCACTGGCTCAGTTGTGTTTGAAAGCAAAACCAGATTCACTCTTAATCACAATTTTGTTTCTTTTTCCCATTACTGACACTGTTGAGACATCCTTAGTTAATGAGACCTGATGAGATGAAAGGTCGTTTGGTTTCGCTGAAAAACAGCCCTCTTGCTTTGTTTGGTTTTTAACTTTTTAATATAAACTTATATAGATAAAAATAACCCCTATCCCAACTGTATCCCAGCTGTACAATGGGATATTTCAGCTGATCAGAGAGCCAAGGGGCTGCAAGGGGCTCTGGCTTGAGGAAGGTATTCAGAGAGGTGGAGGAGCACAAATAGAAATGAAAAAAAATAATCAAGCCTAGGCTTTGCTTGCTTCTAATACACCAAAACTTAAGCACAGTGTTGCGACCCTACAATCAAGTCTCACAGCCCCATACAGAGTCCTCAGTGTGGTGTGTCCCTCACAGCTAGTAATGAAACTCAACATATAAAATAATATTTTAACATAATTTACCTGTAATGTATTTAAAATTCTCTTTTGCTCATAGCTAAAAACTTTGCCCACATTTGCATAAATTTCTTCCAAATAAATAGAATAAAATAAAGTAAAACAAAAGTTTATTGCGTTTTTACTGTGGGTAATTTTGTGTGTAGTAGTTGACTTTAAGTGTTGTTTGCATATATTCAAGAGAATGGAATATACCAGAAAAAAAACTGGTGATTAAACTGAGAATTGGTGGTAAGATCCCCCACACTGGAGAAGCTGGATGAAGATTCCTATGCATGTATTAAGTGACTTTATTCAGCTGAATAAATAATATGGTTATAACTTTTTTTTTTCTTGTTTCCAGGTAGTGGAGAAGGAAGGATATCTTCTAAAAGCAAAAATAGCAGATGGAGGCAAGAAATTAAGGTACAACATGGGAGTGTGACAGAGCCTGAAGGGGATCCAAGAGAGTTGGAGAGGGACTTTGGACGAGGGCCTGGAATGACAGGAAAAGGGGGAATGACTTCAAACTGACAGAGGGCAGGGTCAGATTAGATATTAGGAAGAAATTCTTACCTGTGAGGGTGGTGACGCTCTGGCACAGGTTGCCTAGAGAAGCTGTGCATGCCCCATTCTATCCAAAACTGGTGTCATTTGGCATAAATTTGATACTGGATTTAAGCTGTATTCCAAGATATATTGCTATTGAATTCCTTGGTAATCCATATTCATCCAGCCTATCCAACTCATAGGAAAATTTGTTTAAATCTGCACATAGCAGGCTTGACCACTTACACTTACAAGACCTCCATTAAATGGAAAGAAAAAAACAGGGAAAAATAATGAACATCTGAAGTGGTGCTTACCAACAGACAACTCACACTCACCACGTGAAGCAGAGCAATAGTGGGTTTATGAGTATTTCTGTAAATATCAGATGTTATGACCCCTAAATTCATAAGTCAGACTGGAGCTGGTGATCTAAAAATAGCTTTTTATCAGATCAGATTTATGATTATGTAGTGGTTTGAAACCTGTTATAGGTAACGTATATAATGCATGTTACCTAATTTTTTTTATTATTATTTTTTTTTAATTAAAAGAATAGAATTTTCCTCTGAGTTGGATATTGTGTTTTTCTGTGTCAGGGAACATTCTTTCACATATCCTTGTGTATTTTTACTTCTCTCTAACCCCAACAGTTTGTCAGTTCTCTAGGGTTGTACCGTGAACTCTTGATGTTTAATGCTTACTCAAACCTTGCTCAGATATTGTTCTTATCTTCCTCACACTCCTGTAAACTTTTAGTTTAGGGAAAGGAGAAAGCATTTGGGACCTTTCAAAATAGACCTGTTAACTGAGCTCTGTATAGTCAGATCAACATTTTTCCTTCTCAGTTTTATTTTAAGTATTAGGTACCAGAAGGGCACCAGCTATTTCCGAGTCCTCTACATGTGAACTTTGAGCATGTGTGAATAATCTCACCATTTTCATTTGACACCATAGCAAAAAAGAAGCACAAATGGGCTTCAAAATATGAATGAGGACAAAGAAGCCCTATAAGCTTTGATAGGTTGCATTTTGGGTATAATTAGGATGGTGCAACTCCATCAATGTTGATGGAAGTTTGTTGACAATGTTGACTTTAGACCACTTTTGTTTCTGAGATATATAGATATAGATATAGATATAGATATAGATATAGATATAGATATAGATATAGATATAGATATAGATATAGATATATATAAAATGTTTTTAATAATTAAAAACCAAGTCTACAAATGAAATATCTTTTACCTCCTGCTGGAATGCCTCACAGATTTTTCCCTTTCTCTTTCTCTTTTTCTTTTTTTTTTCTTTTTCTTTTTCTTTTTTTTTTTTTTTTTTTAAATTTTCTTTGCTAGGAAAAATTGGTCCACTTCCTGGATTGTTCTTACTGCTCGGAAAATGGAATTCTACAAAGAATCCAAGCAGCCAGCACTGGCCAACCTGGTAGGCAACCAACCATCCAATTACCCCAGTCTCCTGGCAACTATTATTTCAATATAAAAAGTTTGGTGTTTACAGAAGGCAAATTTAGACTGAGCTGGCAACTTCGAAGGTTTGAGAGCAGCTGAAGGAAAAATGCCTTGATAAGCCCTTAATCAGATGTAGTGTATGTGAAGAAATAGGACACAGCATGTCCTTTATTAAGAGGTGCATTTCGAGAGTAATTGCAAAGTGAGACAAATGGTGAGTGACTGCCCAGTAATGTGAAGGTAACACTTTAAATTAAGGTGCCACTTATAAATGCTTTATTCTTATTTATGAAAATGATCACTAAATGCAGCTACTTTCTCAAATAACGAATTATAAAGTATGTTATAAAATGCATTAGTAATAAATGCTGAACAGATGATGCGATGAGAATCTGTTGCAAGGGATATTGTGAGGCGTAAATTGTATTAAACCATGCATGTGCATCTTTAATACATGAATTTAAGTTGTTATCTACCATCCTATAAAGTGCCTTATACATTAATAAATAATAATAAATTATTTATAAGTGGCACCTTAATATAGGGTGTTACCAAAGCAGAAAACATTATAAGTTAGCAAAGTGATTTTTTATCGTGGTATAAATGTGACATCCGCCACATCCCGCTAACCTCCCTGAATATTTCTACGACTCCATCTAATGCAGCTAATGCAATTTCTGCAGCCTGTAGTTACTACAAAGTGAAATTTGCAGCACCTTTTTATTGTGCCCCAAGGAAAGGCCACCCATCTTCGTCTCTTGGAGGATGTGACAGCTCTGCTGCGCGAGTGGTAGCAGCACGTGTCCCCTCGGTGCTGGGCAGTGCCAAACCTCAGCCTGAGCAGCAAAAGGGAAATTTGGTGGCTCTGTGACACTGTGGGCAGTGAAGGGACAGGTTTGACAAAATCCTGTTGTGAAAGGCTCTCAAGACCTGATCGAACCTGCCAAATCTCGTTGGCGTGATGGGGTGGCCGCCAAGGTGCTCTCTTTGGCAGGAGTCATAAACAATAAGTCATTTTTGCTGTGGCAGGTGATGCAAACCATTCTTCTATAAATCCTAGACCTAAAATAATGATAGATCTATCAATGCCACTTGTCATAAAATCAGCCTCGAACAGCACCTTTTCATGCCTTACATTTTTTGAAAGAAGGTGAGCTTTGTGGAAAAAGAACCCCAGAACTAAGAGATGAAACAATAAAAATAAATATAGGGGGAAATCTAGCACTTTCTGCTCATGTTTGTGCTAGTCCAGATGGAAAGTATAATTTCTCTGCAGCCACAAAAACAGAAAAGCTTTAATTATTGTTTTTTTCAGAATCACCTCTTTTCCTTAAAGTTGACTTTTATGTTATTAGGGAAAAGGAAAATGTCTAAGGTGAACTTATCAGAACTATTTTTTCAATTTACCGAGTGTCTTACACCTCTACCTGCTACCTCTTCCCTCTCTTTGCATGCCCTCACCCAAATTCCAGGAGATAAATGAACTGGTGGAAATTTAACACACAGGAGGCTTGATTTTACTCTGAGACTCCTCAACAAGATTAAAATCCCCATTAGCTCTTTAGGGATTTGGGTGCTAAACTGGACTTACCCGGAGAATGGGATTTTAGCCCCAACCTCAAACAGTTTAGCTAAAAATCTGATGTTGTGTTATGGAAAAGGACCTTCTGAGAGGTCAGTCCCTATCCCTGAAGCCTCAGTCACCACCAGTGCTCATTTTATCAGTGAGATAGAATCTCCTGCCTCCTGTGTTAGGAGGAACACAGACATATTGAACCCATATTTTCCTCATTCTGGGGAAAATAAGTGGGATTTTTTTGTTTGTTTTATTCCATGCTAGATTTGAATACTGGGGCTGTGAATTCAATGTTCGCTAGGTGAGAAAAATCTACATTTAAAAGTTACATTTTCTGTCTGTTGTGTAAAACTTAAATGCAAAAGTAAATAAACAAATTGGGGAAAGCTTGAAAACAACAAGAACTGTCAGTGTTCATAATCTTATAACCCAATTTCCTAAACCCAAATTTTGCACATCAAATAAAGCTAAACTCCCATGCTTAGCTCATCTGATAAAGTAAGTGCAGTACTTGTTTCCTTTGTAAACCACTTAACCAGATATAATTTTGATACTAGAAAGGGACTAATACAAAAAAGATTCATTAGAAGCCATTTGTTTACTGATTTTATTATATTTTTCCAGTTTTAGTTTGCTTTGGAAAAGGGGGAACTCAACCATTAATTAAATAATGTAAGGGAAGCGATGTTCATTCACGATAGTATGAATTATAACAAAGCATTTTTATTGTTAGCAGGAAAATAATGTGACTTAACAAAAAGATTCATGTTCCTTTGTATTCTAAAGATATTAATTCATTAATTATTAATTATTAAATACTGTACTTGGAGCAAAATTTAGACTAAGCATCATTAAAAGAGGAATGATATTTCACAAAACAAAGGCAACAGGAGAGAGGGAAATTACAGTTCCTGTAATCATGCCTCTTTTCATGACAATGGGACTAAATAGAATTTAGAGGTGATCTAAAATTCTATTTGTCTAAATCTTGAGTGCTGTTTTAATCAAAGAAGTGGCAATATCTGAAAGGAGGTTTTGCTGTTCCTGTGTACGAGTGTAGGTGCAGAACTCGCTGGCAACTTGGCTTTTGTTTTGCACAGAGAGAACTGGGATCCATGGCTTTGCTTTCTGGTGAAGTTGGTGAAAAAATCTGGAGTTATTGGAAGAAATAGAGCACAGCAATTAAAGCACACAAAGGAGAGATTCAGAAAATGAGATTGTTTACAAATACTACTGAAAATGCAAGTTTACATCCCATGTAGCTAAATCATTAACTTTTGCTGCTGCCTTGATCATTTGTGGTCCTGGCTTTAATACATTTCTTTTTGTTTGTTTGTTTGTTTAACCATTCTTATGAATTTGACTAGCTCTTTATTTTAAATTAAGGACATTGTGATCCAAATGAATCACAGCTCCATTCTTCCTTACCAGCATTTAATTCTATCATCAGTTGGTCTTTCTGACCAGGAAAATGTAGTCAGTTTATTCCCTCAGATAGTTTATTCAGCAGAGGTTATTTTAACCTCAGGTTATTAGCCCATCTGCAAAGTAATTTAGTGAGTGAAAATGCTGCTGAAATCCATATTCATGTTTAGGAAGATTTCATCTTAGCAGACACTTGTATCAATTTACAGCATAACCCCCTGCAACAGCATTGATATAACATAATTGCTCTGACTGCAGAGCACAAAGCAAGGACGTGGAGAGCTCAGGCTTCCCAGTCACCTCAGCTTGCTCTCTCCCAGCGTCTCTGGGTGTTGCATAAGCTGGGAAGCCAACTCTGCAGCAGGGAAATCTTTTGGCCAAAATGAATTTCCCTGTAGATTTCCTGGAGTTCTGATGGATTTCAGTGTGTGCTCCCCAGGTGTGCAGCAGAGGGGTGGTGGGTGGTTTCAGGCTCAGTGGATCTGAGTGATTTAGCATGAAATTTTCACCAGAAGCTTCACATTTTATGCCATACCTGTGAGTTCATAGACACATTGTGGTCAGAACTGATATATTCTCTGAAGGATAAGGTTTCATAGAATCACAGAATGGTTTGGATTGGAAGGGATCTTAAAGAGAATTTTGTTCACTCCTCTGCCATGGGGAGGGAGGCCTTCCACTAGACCAGGTTGCTCAATTCATATTTATTTCCCCCAGAGAAAGAGACTGACCCAGATAATTATTGCACATAGCAGAAAGCTGTTCGTCTTTCCCACACCACAAGCCTGCATTCCATCCTTTCTGGAGGGGGAGATGCACAGGCTTGTACTTTTCTTCTGCATATTACAAAATCAAAGCTGTAAACAAACTCCAGAATACTGCAACAGCAGCAAAATTACACTGTGTGTTCACTGGATGCACAGAAGGGTCCAGGTTCTGCTGTTGCATATGTTTTTGTACAATAATAAAAATTAGAGATACTACTGAGTTCACTATTCCATCTTCTTGCAAAATCTCTCAAGGCCTTTCATTGTTTTTTTCTCCCTTCAGTGTTCCATGACACTTTTCCTGAGGAAAATATTCTACAGCCCAGGAACGTTCACTATCAAAAAACCTATTTCTGTTTCTTTGTCCACATGTTAATCCCTTCTTTTAATCTCATCATGTGTTTCCAAAATTTCTCAACTCTTTCTGCTGGTGGCATAAAGCTGCCCTTCTTTGTTAAAGTATTTTCGGACTCAAACCATCAATGGGGGTAATTTTTTTTTGTTTTTCAAAGAAAGTAAGATTACCCACTTTGAGGAGCCTGCGTTTTGTGTTCCTGATGGGTTGCAGAGCTGCCTGTGTGGTGCAGATCTGGGCATTGCATGGAGTCCTGGAGATGATCTAAGCCTCATATCCCTATTTATAAAAGCATTGGAATATTGAAAACTCATTCATTTCCTCCACAATTTGAATATTTATTTGCA
Source organism: Chamaea fasciata (assembly GCF_029207755.1). NCBI lineage: Eukaryota > Metazoa > Chordata > Aves > Passeriformes > Sylviidae > Chamaea > Chamaea fasciata. The sequence continues at coordinate 35,109,021 of NW_027094093.1, forward strand.
TTAATATATCAGTGCTTGGGTTTTTTTCCAACTCCGTAATTTTTACCATGCAAATATTAGCTGACTAAATTTCACAACATTTTTTTTGCAAATCGAGTCTCAGTGCGGCAGTTCTGACCTGTTATTAAAAAATTGGAAAGACTAAGCTCTTGTCAGTGGCCAGGCAGGAAATTTGAGGCAGAGGTGGGGAAAAAGAAATCCAAGATCTTTTCTTCCAGTGGTTTAACCACAAGAACATCCTTCTGTTTTGAAGACTATATTTCTTTTATTAAAAAAAAAATTAATAATAATAATAAAAAAGATAGGAACAAAGGCACACAGGACTGTCAGTTTTAGTGGAGCATAACCACCATGGTTTTATGGTTTGGCAAATGGAGAATATAATTACACTCCCAGTACTGAAAACTTCCAGAGACTACGCCTGCAAATCACTTGCCCAGGATCTCTTTGCTTCTTTTAACCTAAATAAGTTCTTTTCTTCCCATCTCAAAGGCATCCTGGAGAACACGCATACTTTAGCCTTTAATAACAACATCAGAGAAATTCAGTGAGCAGTTTTTTGGAAAGCTGAATCTGTGGTTGGTGCTGGACTGGCCACTCTTAACTCTATAAAGTCTGTTTTCTCTATCACTTAATGACATTTTTAGGGTAACTATGGCTTAAGAGCAGCAAAGAAAATAGTTGCATCAAGCTGATTAATTAAATTATGTGGGTATCACTCCATCCCCTACCCAAAAGGGAGTCAGTGGTGTTTTTTACAGCTAACAGCAGTATTTTTACTGTTGAGTAGGATGTGCAGCAACCCAATCTACAAAGCCTACTCTGAACTAGATGGGCTTTGCCAGAACTGCTGCACAGGCAGAGTCCCTGGAGAAGGATCTTCGATGGCAAATGAGGATTATTGTGCTTTACACCAACTCCCAGCAACGTAAATGATACAGGCAAACAAATCTGCTCTTTGAATCACTTGCATCCATATGGAGGAGCAGGGGAGGCAGAGCTGTGTCACTCCAGGATGCGTGGACTGACACTGAGAAGTCTCAGCCCTTGTGCTGAGCTCTTTCTGGGTGTCACACACATGCCCTCCAAGCCTTTTTTTCTTTTTTTAGGAGCAAGAAATGATAATCTGTTTGGAGAAAGGAGATAGCTTGTCTTAGGGATACGATGTATGTTCTTGTCTAATTTCTGTCCTTTCCAGTTGCATCAGTTTAAATTTGCTTTTGGAAAACCCACAAATTTTTGCTTTAAACTCAATGACTCTTCAAGAGGTTTGGCAAAGTAAGCATTGGAAATAGCTGGTCCATGTGTCTGCATTCATGTTTTGATCTACTATATGTTACACTAGACTGTTTTTTAAACCATTTAATTGTTTTTAAAATTATGTTCTAGTACAAGAACCTGATTTCTGAACTAAGACACCCCAGGAGCGGTTATTTAACAATACCAGAGTATATAATGAGCTCTTTTCAGTAATATCAGCAGCTGTGCTACAACAACCTGTCACTTTAACTTGATCTATTCTTGTTTTATCTCATAACTGCCCCCATTTGTGAAAAGTCAGGGCATATTCATGTTGATTTTTTTTTTCTTTTCCTTTCCAGAAACCAGGATATAAACCCGAGTGTGTGGATTTGTGTGGTGCTCGCATTGAGTGGACCTCAGAGAAATCCAGCAGAAAGAATGTCTTTCAGGTAAGAGGCAAAGCATTCCACTGCCCATTTGAGTCTGAACTCTGTGAAGAGGTATGTTTTATTTCCTTGGTTTTAATAACTAGAGCCTGATTTAATACAGCATTTTTCTTACCAGTGAAGGAGTGTAACACTTTACCCAGCATCGGTTTACTATTTTTCTAAGAGAAGGATTTCTGATGACTGAGTCTCCTAAACACTTGAGAACCTGTTGATTTATTGATTAATGCTCTATATTCAATTTGTTTTTAAAACTTAGTAGGTAATTGCTTTGGGTTCAGGCCTAGAATCTTGACCTAGAGGACTTCCATAAACACAACTTCTTCAAACTGCTTATACAAGCACGGCTCCAACGCAGTGCGGTTTCTCTGTTTATTTTTATTGCTGCTCAGGGTCCTCAGACAGTGATGACCCAGGTTCACTTCTGCGAGGGGAGGGGAGGATTTTAAAAGCTTGCCTCTGTTAGGGCCAGCAGAGAAGGACATGTATTTCTCACAGGGCTATTCTTCATTGATGGAAAATAATATTATTTAATTCCTTCGTCCAAATCCCATTGAATTGAAAGGGAGGATCAAGGCCCAAGAAGATGAAAGGAGGGGAAAAGCATTACTGCAAGGTTAACATTCCAGGATCTAGGGGCTAAAATAGTTTATTGCAACATCTTCAGGTTTTGGACATAATCCAGCTCCCATGAATATCAGTAGAAAGGATTTGTTGGGCTTTTTTCTGTTTCACTAAATGTTGCATCAAGCCACATCAAAATATTATTCTCTACAAGCCGAGTTGTTTCCCAGAGTTCTAACATTTAAAATGTTGAACAATACAAGCAATAAAGGGGGAAGATAAGCAGAAGGGAACATGTCAGGGTCAAGATCCTGTTAGTTACCAGAGTCCTTTGGCATCATGACCAATGAAACACGCTGGAGGAACCAACTGTGTCTGGGTCTAGGGTGGAAGGAAAAAAAAAACCACTACACATAAAAAACTCCTAAGGGCCTGTACGTGGCTTCTTAAAAAGAAATCTCTTTGGGTCAACTGGGTGTTACAGAGACTTTTTCAAGGTTTATTTTTCTAGACATCTTTCTAAAGCGCATGCAATATTTAGAAATATCCTTCTTTTCCAAGACAGCGAGACTTATGCTTCTATACCCCCCACATCTTTCAGGTTGTCTTGAGACAACACTTGGGGCTTTGTCATTTCCTAGGTATTTTTAGAATAAATATTTTGGTTTTGCTGTCAATCTTCAGCTTTTTCACTTGGAATGTGATTAAGTATAACCTTAGCCTTCACTCCTGCAACCCCCTGAGCACACTGACAGGTCTTCTGAGCTTCTAGGGTTTATTTCACGTTTTGTAGCAAGCAAAATTCCTGTTTGGAAATGCGTTTCGGGGTGATGATTCTTTGCAGCTAATACATTTCCAAAGTAAAGACACACAAAGCTCTGTTATTGATTTACCAAACTGGTGGTACGAAGGCTCTGCAATGCAGTTTTCTTCTCACTTCTGTTCGTGTGAGGTGTAACTCCACTGAATCAGAATAATGTGAGAAAGGAGACTCATGCACTACTGCTTGAACCCATTAAAACGTGTCTTCATCAAGTCAATAAGTGAGTAGGAGAGACATTAAGAAGTAAAAGCATGGGAGGAAGGACATATGTTAAGACACATTTTGAAAAGGGATGGAGCATTGTTTAGACAGAGAGCTACAAGAAGATTGTGCCAGATGGTAAGAGCGAAAGAGGAGAAGGCTTTGGCACCAGTAGTGGTGACATTTTGGGAAAGGAAGGGACTGAACGAGACTGGTGCTACATGAGCAGATAGAGTGGGAAGGGGACTGGAGAGGGAGAGAAGATTTGTGAGATAGTCTGGAGGGAATCCAAGGCGAGTTCGAAAGCGGAGAGGTCAGTTTGTACCTGGAAACTGAATATTTCAGGAAACACTTCTTCTGATCTACTTATTCCCTGTGGGTGGGAATAAAATTGATAGTGTAGTGTGTGTCCACTTATTCATAGGTTTGTTCAAATGAGAACAACATGGGTGGCTTTCTTTAATGCTTTCTTTCTTTTTTTTTTTTTACAACCTAAATATAGATTCATTGCATTACTCTTTGATTAAATACATTAGCTGCTTAACTCTGAAATGATCAGAAATAAGTATAATTATATCTTCAAAGCCCATCAAAACATAGTTGGCATTTTGTTTCATTACTTTCTAATAAAACCTGCTTTTCTCATTCGAACAGAGCAGCAGTTGCTTTGTACTAATGCGTTGTATTAGGAATAGGTGCAGAATTTTGAGTTTGATTTAGCCAGGGTGCTCAATTTGAGTTCATGAATTATAGATCATAAATGGAAAATGACATTTGAAATTTTGGGTTGAAGAAAAAAAGAAGGAAATCTTGGATTTAAAATCTAAGCAGATGACAGTTAATGGATAGCAGCAAGGAGATGGAGCATAGGAGTATCATAAAGAAAAACTAATTGGAAACATGATCGATGCAGGGAGGAAAAAAAAGAGGAAACTGCAACTAAATGATATTCAGGCAGGAAGATTTGGGTTTCTGGTCTTGAGCATGATGTTTTCAGCAGTGTTACTCCTCTCATTTTAATTGAGCTACTCCCTTTTTAACAGGATAAGTCTGATCTGTCTCACACTATCCAATTTGTGCATGCAATCTATTTCTGTTCTTGATGAACACATTATGTGGAGGTGTTTTTTTTTGCCCCCTCAACTTTTCCTTAATAGTAACTGAAAATATGCACATCTCATAGAATATAGCCTCCTGATTTCCTTTCATTTATTTTATTGATGATGTAGCAGGCACCAAGGAAAAGACCTGGCTAGAAACAGCTTCCCATGATGTGGGGAAAGGTAGCAGCTTGCAGTGAGATGTGGTGCTGTTTGTTCTTGCTGGCTGAGTGATGTGATGCACTAGGTCTTCATCGGAGGAGTGCTGAATAAAAGAAGATTTATGTTCAAATCACATGCTTTAAATATTTCTGCTAAGTGCTAGTTTGCTCTTTGGTGTTTAGCCTGAAATTTAAAGCACTGAGGATTAAAAGGATTACAACATAATCTTAAATAATCCTAAGTGTCATTTACAGAGAGATGGTTGTAATAACTAAATAAAACCATGTTAAGGGATGGCAGTGTTGTCAGTCAGCAACTGGAACAGAAACAGCGCCTGTGTCTCTCTGTTGTTCTCTTCTTGCCTTTTTTTTTGGCTTAGCTTGATATTGGGTAGGTGTGTTTTGATGTGGGTTATCAAAAAAGAAAATAATGGACTTAATGGACTACTTTCAGTCAGTACTGATATATATGGCTGTTGAAACACCAGTAACCAAGCTAATTTGCAGATTTTTTTTCCAAATTTCTATATGTCCTATTTCTAGTAAACTTTTCAACTGGATCTTCTTCTTTCCCCCTATTTTACTCAACTTCTACTCTAAGCCAAGCAGCCTTTTAATTTGAAATTCACCCCAGACTCCGTGGAAAATGTGCTTTTGACCTCTGGATTTTTAATTCTGGGGGTTCATTAGCACAAAGTCCTGTGGTTGTACACTATTTCCTTGAAGAGATTTTGGGAGATTTCTCTCAGATAATTCAAAAAGAAAAGGAAAAAAAAAAAGAGAGAGGTCAAAAGTACAGAAAAGGTTGTAAGCGGCATATTTATGAATCGAAGAAGCTGCTTTGTTCTCTTAATAGCACCATTCATTTAACTAACAGGCATTTCTCGGTTTCTTTAGTCATAATTTTACCCTGTTGACCAAGTTCACTTTTAGGAAGGTTTCATCTGAGGAATTTCTGGAGGTCTATGGCTGGGATCTTGCCACAGACGTGGTGTGACTCCGTTTTTTGTTTCAATGCACTGCAGCTCTAGGGGGTTGCTCAATCCTACACAACTAAGAAGTGCAAGTGTATTTTACAGAGAAAGCTGTGTAAGACCTACAGTATTCCAACAGCGAGACAGCTGAAAGTACAACTTCACCTATGTGGAATATGAAAGAATTAATCTTGCAGCTGTTTCATACATAATAACACTTATGGCGCTGATCCTGGGTAACTCCCTTGTCCTTGAAGCTCTCCAGCTTTGTCCAGGCGCATAATCTGAATGATAAGCTATTTTGTTCCACATACTGGAGGATCAGGATAGTGTCTGGACGCCTCCCAGGAATGGTTTAAGTCACTGCTTTTTGCCATGGGAGGGATCATTTTTGTTTCCACGACCTCTCTAGGGGAAGCGCTGGGAGTGCGATGTGGAGGGGCTTGGGTCGGGATTGGTATTTGGGTTTCTTTGTGTGTTTTTGAACACAAATGCTGCACAGGGGAGGGAAATCTAAAAAGCCACCTTGCAGTCTTGTGGTGGTCCTTATCAGCAGCTGGAACATGTTCCCACCCAAAACCTATCCCACTGTTAGTCCCATTTCCTGAGCCTGAGAGAGTTCTTGTTTTCAGCTCCAAGGAGTTGTGCAGGAGCCTTTGCTGGCTTTGAATCTGCCATGCATTCGATGGACCTCTTGTGATCTTAAAACACCATTTTGTCCACTTCTGGACCTCACTGCTGTGGCTGGGGTTTAATTTCTATCCCAGAAACCTAAATATGTTATTGCCTAATCAAAAACCTTGGCCACATCACACAGTCATTAGATGGTGTCAGAATGAGGTTACAAACTTTTAGATAGTTGGGTAAAACCAAGAAATGGTCTTCATCTTCAAAAGAAGCCTGCAGTTTGTGGACCCCCACTTTGAACACCTGGAGTTCCAGGACAAAAGGAAATTGTTTCCCACTGCCTGAGGGCAGGGTTAGATGGGATATTGGGAAAGAATTACTCCCTGTAATGGTGGGGAGGCCCTGGCACTGGTTTCCCAGAGAAGCTGTGGCTGCCCCATCCCTGGAAGTGTCCGAGGTTGGATGGGGCTTGGAGTGGAAAGTGGCCCTTCCCGTGAAATGAGACCAGTTGAGGTCCCTTCCAATCCAAACCATTCTGTGATTTTACATAAGCACTCTTTCTATTGTTGTAAGTGGGAGATCTTGAACACAAGAGTGTGGAACAGCCTCACAATTGTGGTTAAAATTCCCTCTTCCAACTGGCTTGTTAATGACCTTACTGGCAAAGCTCCTGCCAAAATATTCAGTAAAATCTAGTCAATGAATGCAGATGATCTTCTGACTTCTCAACATGTCTATATTTTCTGTGGAAGTCTAAATCCATCAAAACCCATGAATGCATTTTTTTTTCATGTATTCAGTTGCATTTTTCTTAATTTCTTTAATTTTGGATGTCACATAAGATTTAATGTATTTTTTGGTGATCAAAAATGAAAAGTAAGAGTGAGGGTACATAGTGAAAGAGGAAAACCAGCCTTGATTGTGAGGAAAGTTCTGCAGGAAATAGAAATTCGCACACTATGTGCATTTTAAACCTTACACAACCAAGAAGTCATTTTGGCTTCTAAAGACTTTAATACAGTATTTTAAGGTGGTGAGGAGGAGAGACCTTTAGGGATCCTTGGTAATTTTATTTTTTGTTATTTAACTTATTTTTTGTGTATGAAAAAGGCAGATTTAACAGTAACCACTTCACCTGTGTTGACAGTAGCTGCCCTTGGGACCCAAGGAGGTGTTGAGGTGTCCCTGGTGAGTAAAGAGCACAACAGGCAGAAAAATCAGCTGAGAAAGGAAAAGATCCTTATCTAATTGAGAATAAGCAAGAGCCTGGTAACTGGAACATTCTGGAATATGCAGTTCCACCTTTTTTTCAGAAATGTTGGATGAGAATTTGTCAGGCTTTGACCTTCTCTCACCAGGGTCTCGCTCTTCAATCTGATGTTGCTCATATTAGCCCAAAGGGAACATATGGAAAATGGACTGGAGTTCAGATTGCTCAGTAATCATGGACACAGAGATTCTTGATGTGATGTGATATTCTAAGGAGCATCAGGTGATAAAGCCAGTTCCCCCACCCCCCCCCCCCAAAAAAAGAAAGTGACAGAAAGAGGGACAGATGTCATTACCCCTGTGATACAAGCAAAGCTTTACACATGGACAGGAACATACAAACTGTAAGGACTTTGACTTCATTTGTATAGGAAACCTGAAAAAAAAAGAAAAAAACCTGTTTTATAACATACACAAAAATATTTCATTATTTTGATATTTCAGTATTCAAGCTATAATCAATTTGGAAACAGACAATCAATCAACAGGAGGGCACTCGACTGACAGCAGTGTGCATTTAAAAATTTGGGAAACTGAGACTTCAGCCTCTGTAATAGAATTTCAAGGAACTTGTCTATCAGTTTAAACTCTGCAATAGAATTTCAAGGATTTCGAGGAAAAGCAACTTTATTCATAAAAAGGACAGACCAAGCAGTTAAATTAGAGATGCCACAAAGTTATAGTTAATCTGTTTCACTCACCTGCTGTGGTTTCTGGATCTGCTTTGGGGTGACACAAACTCCTCAGTTATGTCAGAAAGGCCTCGTGTATTTTGTGGCTACAGAATCAGAGCATTAATATTTTGTTATTATTATTAAAAGAAAAAAAAATGAAATCCTAATGATGTGAAAAAGTTGTTTAATTTTCAGCTATAGTGAGGTCCACCCCTGATAAGCAATATTTTGTTACAGTTGGCTTCTTGAAATAAGATTCAAAATTCTCAAAAAAGCTTTGGTTGATTTGTAGCTAAATATGATCTTACCTAGGCGGGTACTTTTTTTTATTTTTTTTTTTCCCAATTATTGTCCTAAAAAAAATCAGGAAAAAAAAATCTGCTGCAAAGTGTAACTTCTACAAGTAATGGAGATCTTGGAAAGGCTTGAAAGTCTGGCTGAAACAGGAGCTGCCCTGAGCAGGGTGCTGTGGTGCTGCTGTCTGTGGCACTGCACATCACCTCTGCGTGTTACCCACTGCAGGCCTGGAGTCTCCCTAAATGCTGGACAACTCCAAAATCCAATTGAGAAGCAAGCCTAAATTTCCCATGAAACCAGGCTGATTCAAAAAGCTCACGCTCTGTATTCCCCCCAACCTGACATCATGTGTATGTAGAAGTCTGTCTGCTAAAAATGATTATTATAATAGCTCACTGTGCTTTTTAAGAGCCCATCTTTTGGCAAATCCAAGTGCTGATATGTGAGCGCCTGTGATAGGTACGAGTGTCTGTGTGTGCTCATACACATGTGCTTCTCGAGAAATTATCTGAATCACTTAGCCCGTGACAGCCACGCTTGCAGCTTTCACGAGTGCAGATGTTATTTGTCCATCAGGAAAGAAAATATTTATTTCAAGCCACAGGCATTTTCTGTGCTGCAGAAATAAAACATAGCAGCAGTTAATGCTTAATGCGCGTGTGACATAATTTTGTCAGGGACAGAAGCACGGCTGAGCACAAGGACCTGGACAAATCTGTGAGAGCAGAGGAAGCACCTTGTTCCTTGGAAAACGCCGACCCCACATGAGAAAGCAACCCGGGCAGCGTGACAGACGAGCAGCTTATTTTTTCCCATTGTTTTTTTGGCCGAATTCGCGGAGGGTTGTGCAGTTGGGGAGGGGAGGAGGAGGGGGCTGGAGCGATATTATTTTGTTTTGCAGCTGAAGGAGCCGAGCGGCGCTTTGCAGCTCCCGCATGCGAAATGGGCTGCAGCCTCTGCTGCATTATTCATAAACATATTGCTGCCATCTCGTGGGCAGCGCACGAGCGGGCAGGGATCGGGCAGGGAAGGCAGGCAGGGATGAGGGCAGGGACGGAGCAGGGAAGGCAGGCAGGGATGAGGGCAGGGATGTAGTAGGGATCGGTCAGAGAAGGCGGGCAGGGATGAGGGCAGTGGAGGTGGGCAGGGATTGCAGGCAGGGATAAGGGCAGGGTTTTGGGCAGTGGAAGTGAGCAGGGATGAAGGCAGTGGAGGTGGGCAGGGATGCGGGCAGTGGAAGTGAGCAGGGATGAAGGCAGTGGAGGTGGGCAGGGATGCGGGCACAGATGGGGCAGAGAGGTGGGCAGGGATTTGGGCAGTGGAAGTAAGCAGGGATTTGGGCAGCGGAGGAGTGCAGGGATTTGGGCAGGGATTTGGGCAGTGGCAGTGAGCAGGGATGCGGGCAAGGGAACTGGGCAGGCATGTGGGCAGTGGAGGCAGGCAGGGATCTGGGCAGTGAAAGTGGGCAGTGATGCAGGCAGTGGAACTGGACAGGGATACGGGCAGTGCAGGCAGCCAGGTCTGCCCAGTCTGTGCCCCGTTGTCTCTCCCTTTTCCCCATGGATTCATCCTGCAGGGCATTCTGCCCCCACCGTGGTGACACGGAGCATTTCTAAAACCTCTTTCAGCCCAAATCTGTGCCTAGTTGAGTAATTCAGACTATTAACTGGTCAAGAGGAAGGTGTCCCTGCCCAGAGCCTGAGGGCTGGAACCAGGTGACCTTTCCTTTCCAACACAAACTGTTCTGTAACTAACATTTATTTAACTGGTTTCTGAATCAACTAATATATTTTTTTTCTTAATAATATCCCCATAGACCTGTGTTCTCTAAATTACTCCTTAGGTAGTAAATTTATGTTTTAAAATGGTGATTATCTTCTGATCAGCAGATAGGGAAGTGGTAAATAGCTTCACAAGGACGAGCCGACTCAAGGTAAAGCCTGTAATGAGAATTATGGCTACAGACAGTCAGTTGGGTGAACTTGATAAAACACCTCTGATGTGAGTGTGGCCCTTGGTGCTGTGTTTTGTGCACTCATGACCCGGGGAAAATGGTATTTTCTTAGTTCTGGCAATCAACAGCTGAAAAAAAAAAAAAAAGAAAAAAGAAAAAAGAAATGCAAAAGAAGACTGGATTTCCTGATTCTTTAGTATTTTAAGGTTTAGTACTTCTCCTAACTGAAAACAGTTAAATTAATTTAAGAGCATTATGCTTTTCGGTGTTTTTTTTTGTTTGTTTGTTGGTTGGTTGGTTTTTGTTTTGTTTTGTTTGCTTGGGGTTTTTGCTTGGTTGGTTGGTTTTGTTTTTTTTTTGTTTTTTTTTTTTTTTTTTTGTTTTTTTTTTTTTTTTTTTTTTAACTTAATGTAAGCTAATATGAACAAACAAACAAAAAAAGTATCTTGATAGGTGCCCAAACATTCCTTTGATTTATCAAACTCTTGGGGAAAAAAAAAAAAAAAAAAGAAAAAAAAAAAAAAAAAAAAAAAAAAAAAAAAAAAAGAGAGAGAGAGAGAGAAACGAATCCTAAATGAACTCACTCAGAGATAATCAAATCTGACTTGTTTATATGTTTGGTGCTGGTATTTCTGTATTCAGCCACTACATTTTTTAAAATCTTGGCTAAGCCACTTGACTCCATTTTTTTGTGTTTCTCTTTAATGACTGAGGCAGATATTTGGAATTGGCTGGGCATGGGGAGCCTTGGCTGTCCTCTCACTGAATTTGTGTGCAGAGGGATGCCAGAGGAGAGGTTTGGGATTCACTTTTTTTTTGTGTGTAGGAGTGATTTCTTTGGGAAGAGGACGTTTTTTGAATGCTCGAAGGTGTTATATGGACAACGGGAGGCAATTTAAATGCAAGGGGAGAACTGCAGGCAGTGACCTGCCCTCTCTTTCAGATACTACACCTCTGGTTTTCAGCTGAGCAGGAATTCCTAAACTGTGATTCATGGACCACTAATGGGATGGGGAGACTTTTTTGAAATGGTAATGCAAGAGCAGTCGGCCTGAGAAGCCATTTAAGGTAGTTCCCAGATGAAAGGAAAACCCACAAGAACGTTTTCCACCAGAGACTCTGACTTTTCAAACCTCCTCCTCAAGTTTATTGATTTTGAGGATGCGCCTCCAATTGATCCCAGTTAGAGACTATTTTTATATGGATTATGGGAGTTGTTAAAAATTTGAGTTCAAGGGCTGGATTTCTTGAATTCTGGAGTGTTGGGGTTTTTACTGTTAGGAGGTTTTATTGGTTTTGTCTTTTTAACTTTTTTTTTTTTTTTTTTTTAAATTTTTCCTTTCATAACCTCTGTTCTGATTTGGGGTAAATAAATTCCTAGGAATTTCAGCCACTACGTCTGCAATTGCATCTGTAAAACATGGCGATCCAAGAAGTTTAGCAAACATTTTCTTTGGCAAACAAAGTTGCAAGGAAGGGATGTGGTTTGTTTACCATTTCACTTAAAAATAGTCTATCAAACTTAAATTATCAGACAACTTTAACGCTTAAAATCCACAGCACTTCAGTCACCCCCCAATCTTTTTTTTTTTTGTCCTCCTAATAGTCATGACTGCTACAAATACATCATTATTTGAAATTTTAATATACTTAAAACCTAGCATGTAATTATCCTCCCTCAAGTCAGAGTTTGCAGGTAAATTGTCACAGATTGAGCTTTAAACTAATTTTTCTGGAGGCGAAGTGTGCATTTGTATATGTGAATATTTGCATGAGAGCACATTTGGGAAAATGGGAGCCAATTACTGTGATTCTCTTAAGTAATAGAATAATTATTATTATTTTCTATTATTTGTACATAGTCATCACTAGGTGGAGGCATACTTTACATATTCTATTGAACATGTCATCTGTTATGGACTGAGATGAATTGCACTGATACTGCAGAGTTAAGTGAATGATCCCAATTTTACCCTGAACTGTTGAAATGTTACCACCCATGCCCAGCTCTCAAACAGACTTGAGTTTCAACCATTACTGCCACTAAAAAAACAATTAAAAATGGACAATTTTTAATCACGTGCTGCCAGAAATGCCTTGAATTAATTCAGAGAAATTGTCAATGTGTGTTAGAGTTAAAAGGAGGAAACAAAGCAGGGGCCAGGGATCAAGAGAATGAAAGGACAAGTATTTATTTATTTCAATACTTCATCCTACAGTATGCTTAAATCAATACAGAGCGAATTGACTGGGTTTTTTTACTTCTCATTTTAGTTATGGTAGCAAAGTACATTCCCAGTCCATCCATACCTTCCTTGTGAGGCTGGCTGTTACAGACTGAGCATGTGGAATTTGACTGAGGGTCACAGGACCCCCTCCATCGATGTTAATAACTAATTTCACCCAAAATCTCTTGATTTACACCAGGGGTAGATGGCACACATCTGTGTAGGTGTAAATAATACCATGATTATGCTTCTTTCTCCACCTTTCTGAGCTGATAGGGCTGAGTCTGTGCCAGGCAGCCCTTGGCTGGCACTGCCCAAACCCTCTTCGAGAAGCCACAAAAGGAAATTTTGGGTGTGAATGTGGGAGTTTGAAATAAGAACTGTCTTTTTCCTTACTTGGAATACTGTGTTATGACTCTGCAGCTTTTAATACCCCCTGACTTTTACTGTTGGAGAAAGAAGACTCAAGGTGCTAAGATTATAAAGAAAAAATACACTTAATTCAGAAAATAATTCCCATTTTTTGGAGTATGACAGACATTGTCTTCAATCCACGCTGAGAAAAACGGGGTGAATGCATTTTTACATCTTTTACATCATTTCAGAGAATGGAGTCAGGATTGTTGAGAGAGATTTCCTGAGCTTTGCAGCTTCTTACCCCCCAGACTTGCACCGTGGCCACTGCTGTGACTCCCAATTTTGTCCCCTGACCTGGGATGCTCCGCCCCTGATGGGCCTGAGCTCCTTCCCCTGGGATTGACTCAACCTGGGAATTTACCCTGGGAATAGACCCTTCCATGATTTACACCTGCCCACAGGCAGAGCTTTGAAACCACTGTAATACACCTGAAATATGCTGCCCTAGTGTTTAGTTTGTTGTTTGGGGACTATTTTTTCCCCTGTATATTCTGTATATTCCTTTTTTTTTTTTAATGATTTGGAATCACACTTTTAATAATTATATTCACAATCTAAAATTAAATAAACATTGTGTTTAGTGCTCAAGGAATTGCCAACCAGTGCTCAGGAAAGTATGTCCAGCAATTTATCAGCGTGTAGAAAATAATTATGGCAATATTTTGAAATGCATTGGTTGTAGTTTTGTTTTGATTTATAGAATGTAAATAATCAGTTTTGATTCTTCTGTTTCAAAAGACTTTTTTGGAAGTAAGGCTTTTGAATAAGAGTCCCTCAAACCAAGCTGTTACTCCTGGGAAATTCCGTAGTGGTATGTTACTGGCATTTGAAAAATGCACACCTTCTGAGAAAAAACAGGAAAATTCTGTCAGACAGACTGATGGGAATTCCCAAGTTTGGAAATGCAAGTTCTGTTGGAAAACAATGGCAGCACAATTCAGCTAGGACTGCAGTTGGAGTGAAAAGGAACATGTTTTCACCATTGCATACATTTTTCTTCTTTTTCTTCCTTTTTTTTTTTTTTTTTTTTTTTTTTTTTTGTAACGTGTTTTGTTTTGTTTGGATTTTTTTGTTGTCATTCTGGAAGCAAATATTCTACATGATCAGTTAAAAAGTGCAAAGTAAGGAAAGAGAGAGAGTAATGTGTGTTGGAACATAGCATAGGCTTTACCCATGTAGAAAAGTGTGAAGAAATATGGTAAAATTGAATGTAAACAAAGAAATGGGGAAAATGAATGTGGGAGTGAAGAACTGTGTGCAGGGAGTAGGAAGAATGTAATCCAATAGTAGAGATCAAAGGAAGGGAAGCCAATTTTGTTTTCAAATATTCCGTAATAACTTCAATGCAGCAAGGTAAAGGATCCGAACAAAGGGTCAAAACACCACAAACAAGGGGGGGGGGGAGCAGAAAATATTACATGCAGCGAGGAGTGGGCAGTTTGTTGCCATTACTTTTTGTTCAGGATCAGTTATTCTCTCCATCTCCTGGCATTTTAGGAACTCTTTTTATAATCACCAGCACTGTTTTCTCTCCCTCTCTGCCGCACACACACACACACACGCTCCGTCTCGCTCCCCCTCGCAGGCAACACTTCTCCTCTCGCGCAGATTTGAGGGGGTAGGAGCCTCTCAGGGGTTCTTTGCAAGATGCTCGTTCCCCACCGCAGACTGTGGCATTGCCAGGACTCTTCAGGGGACTCTCTGCCAGCTATCCTTAAAATGCTCGCAGAGGAGTGGGAGAGGATTTGCATACTTGCCCAAGCAGGGCCAGATTTGAGCCCCCCTCTCTGCTGAATAGTTTGTTACTGAGTAAATAATGACACCAAAAATCGCTGCAGCTTCTGCAGTGGAGTAGGTGCTGTGCTGTGCCAAGCTATTTGGGTCTGTCCCTTATTTCTTTTCTCTCCCCAGTCCTAAAATGCTCCTTTTTTATAATTCAAACAGAGATTTCTTTTCACCTCTGTTCCCCCCACTTCTAATTTTACCTTTCTCTGCTCTTGTTTTCTTTTCCCTTTCCTTTATTTGTATTTTGATAACATGTTTTAAGCCATTTTTTCTCCTGTTCTCGATGTGATGACAGTGTATCCTGATGGAAAGATAATAATGCCCAAGGAGGTTTTCTTTTATGAATTCTGCTGGTGTTACTTTCACATGCAGAAATATATCATCTTGATTTCTAGCTCTGGGTCATTTCATTGCTCTTGTATGTCTTGCTACGAGATGTTTCCTGTAATTAAAAGATTAGGTTAAATAGATTATTTGTGCTGCCCTGTCTACATAAATGTTCTGTTTCTCTGCCTCTGGATACTGGCTTTTGTGTTTTAAGGCAATGTTGTGTACATGGAGTTGCATCATGTCTCCTTTGTCTTTAAGCTGCTGATTTATTGGTGAGAGAAGCAATCAAACGAGACATTTACTGCCATAGCCTCATAGGGTCAGTGAATTAACAGGTGCCAATAAGTTCTAAGGAAGTGTTTTAATCGTTTCTAAAGTATTTAATTAATGGACTTTCTTAGAGGAGTGGTGACAGAGCAGACATAAGGCTGATAAATATTTAATGCTTGTATCTAGGGAACTTTTTCTCCCTTTCATCTCATTTGAGGTGTTTACTAATGGAAAACAAAACCTAAATTGTTGTGTAGCATGCAATCAATGCTAAGCTGCTATTAGATTGTCCAGGGTTTGGATACCTATCAGGAATTAATCTGCATGTGCTGTGATATTCTGCATTTAGAGCTGGTTTTGTGTAGAGGGGATTTTGGAATGGGGTTTCTCTGACATTAGGTATCTATGTTAATACTTATGGGCTGTTTCAGGTAGCCCCTATGAACAAAATTTATTGAATATTAAGTGTGTGCATGGCTGTTTGCTTGGGCTGTCATGGTTTCAGCAGCTCCCACTCGCAGGGTGGTAGTAGAGAGGAGACTCCAGGTCCCCACACCCTTGTTGCTCTGTGTGGTGTTCAAAAAACTTTATTTAAACCATGACACTGGAAATGCCATATTTAAGCTTAGAAATTTGAGGGTATTTTTTCCTTACTTATCATAATTTGGTTTTTTACCTTGGAGGAACATTTCCCTACTTGCTACTTTCCTAAGTTTTCACTCCTTCCCTTCATAAAGGAAAAAAAAAGGCTGTGTATAAGCTACATTTGATGGTATATAATTCCTCTTGCTCTTCAATTCCCTTTGTTCTATTCCCATGAAAATAGCAATTTTTTTTCCCCCCCTTACTATCCCTACCTTAAGGAATGGAGTTTGTGGTACAGCAAGTGTGGCTCCATTAACTAAAGACCCTTTCCTGGCTTTCCCTGGCTCGTCTGAGCTTTGTTAAGTCACGCTCTGCTGTGTGCAGTGGCAAGTCTAGGAACGCAGAGCCTCTTGAAGGAATTGATTCCATTTGTTGCTGCAGCTCAGCAGAGCACACCAGGCTGTTCCAGACACCTTCTGCCATTGTTAGTGCAGCTGTGGATTGGTTATTGGGTAGTAAGAGTTAATTTTGTCCTGTCAGGAGGGAGAAGTTGTGGGGCACAGCACTGACCAGCCAGCGCTCTCATTGGTGAGATCTCTGTTGATCACTTGTCTGATCCTGAGAGAGTCACAAAAACAGCCTCTGGAGGTATCTCTTGTGTAATCTAAAATTTGAACACACAGATATATGAAAATGATGAAAGGGGCGAAATATTTATTATGAAAAAAAATTAATCTTCTCAGATTTCAGCTAATATATACTACATACTACATATGCTCTACCATATTCCATAGTGCACTTTTTTTTCCTTCCCTCACTTTTTAAACTCTTTTACCCACTTTTCCTCTGTATCTTTATTAATATAATTGCCAAAATTGAAAACCTTTTATTCGGCATAAATATGATGTGTCCATTTGTTAGGGCTAGGTTTGAAGTCATCCACATTTTCTTTCCAGCTCTGTAGCATGTAGAGAAGGATGTGCTTATAATCAGTCAAGGCAAAATAATTGTAAATAGGAATAATAATATGGCAATGGGGCAAAATAATTGGAAACAGGAATAATAATGTAGCAATGGCCAATGTATTTGTCAGCTCGCCTGTGATGGTTTTGGTTTTCCACTTGACTCAGTGAATGTCTACATGGCATGTGGGGGGAGGCAGGCATCTCTCTGAGCCTGATGCATGCAAACCTGGAAATTCAGTTATCACAAATGTTGATTAGGTCTGTTGATGTAATTAAAAATACACATCTGCCTCTTTGAAAATGCAGCACCCTTCTTGGGTTTTTTGGTTTTAGGCTTTCAGAGAGAACCGTGCCAATCTGAGCAAGTCGAACAGTAACTTCGTTTGGACAAACCCTCACTCTGCTACTTTTTGTTCATAAATGCAGTTAACAAGTTCTTTTGTACTTCTTTGAGTGTTAATTGATGTAAACAAAGTCTGCATTTTTATCTAATCCCACTGAAGCTTGTTAAAATTAGAGATGTGCCAAATTATTCCAAAGCAGGTTGTAAAGTAAGTGAACCATTAGATCCACTGGCTCACAAATGGCATAGACAATGTGTGCTCTGTTTGCTTCTTTTTCAGGGACTGTTTATGTCAAAACTTTCAAATCACAGGTTTTTTTGCATCTCTAACATTGTGCTTAGTTAATCTGTATGGCAGAAATATAGTACAAGCAGCAGGGCTGAGCGAGCCTAAAGTTATTTCTAGAAAAGTCCATATATACACTCCTAATTGAGCATACCTAGCAATCAGCTCTGCTAATTTCTATATCCAGCATTTTCCTTCTCACAGACACGTCCGTTTGTTAGCTTTTTCCCTTTGCAGGACTGGGATTTGCAACATTGGTTATTGCCCAATGTGTTATTTCAGTGATGGCAATCCAGCACACAGGGCTCTGTGGTAACCTCAGCTAAGCCTCCAGGGTACAGGGTGAGCACTAAGGCATCATTTCTATGGAAAAATTAGTGGTATTAACAGCACTGCATGGAACTGATGGCCCTTCTGTCCTTTCCCGGTAACTAGGCTGTCCTCACCAGAGGCTGTCCTCAAAATCTGGTTGTTCAGGGCTGCTTTGTTTCTGCTCTTCTCCATACCTTTATCTCCTCCTTGGCTTTTCAGAAAATTATTCTTTTCCATCTCCTGCCTCCTCTCCAGACTTCAAGGTCTCTGATGTGCTGTGCTGGTAAAGGACAATGCCCAGAGCTGTTGTGCCTGCACTATGAACACAAAAGTCTACATTCCTACTCCAGTCTTCATCCACTTCCTGCCTCAATACCAGCTGGGTTCCCTCAAGTTTTCTGGCACTGAACCATGAAGACAAGTTCAACATCTCTAAGTCTTCTGAAGCTGGGTGTGATGTCTCCCCACTTAGACTTTCACTGCAGGGTCCTACTGATAGAGGTGATGGGTTTGTTCCATACATAATATGTCATGTATGACTGGGGGCTTATATTAATAGGAATGATAAAACCTCATTAAATAGCAAAAAAGTACTTCTCTGCCCTGTTTTCAAGCTTTCCTTCAAGTTGTAGGGATGATCACCAGGGATCAGTATCCTACAGCTGCATGTTTTACAGCACCTCATGGCAATTATTCCTACCAGGAGTTTGATTCTTAACTGCTAAATTGAGACATTGTGTCTATGCAGCAGGAACATTCAGTGCTGTCCTCAAGGTGAAGGAGAGCAAATCTATAGAGTGGCTGGTGCTAGGATTTTACTGGACTTTGGGAACTGGCTAGCTGGATACAGAGGAGCTGATGTACCCAATTAGGAACCAGATCTATAAACACCCTTATTGACCTAGTTAGTAGTGTCTTTACTTTTGCTTCATCACCAGAGCTTTTTTCCAAATAAAAATGTCTTTTGGACAATTCTTCTCTCAGGTAAAGCTGAGAAAATCTGGTGAATCACGTCAGAAAAAACAGATCTCAAAGATCAGTATATATAGATGTTAACTTTCATAATTCTCTGTTTTTTTCTAGCTGCCAGCACCATAGTATCTAATCTCTCTAGCAAACAGGTGGCTCTTGCAGAATGCTTTACAATCAGTCAGACTTTGCTTCAGTCTAATTTGCTTAATCATATTAATTAATTACTTTTGTAAATGTCAGAAAAGTTCAGCAGACATTTTACTTTTCAAAAAGGTTTTTGAAGATCTTTCTAGTAAATATGTAACTTTGAAATATCTGCAGTATTTTTACTGAAATTGCATAGTTACTCAGATTATTCATTGCAAGTAAACTATTCAACTTTTTTTTTTTCTCAGTCTTTTCACTTAGCAAATTGACTTAGATTTCTATGAATCTATTTCCTATTTTTTCTCAGTTTAATTAGGTGATGCCAATCAATCTCATCCTATGATCTGTTCTGCTAGTTACAGTGTGGCATGTTTCCATTTAGTATACCCTCTGATTGGACAACAAAGTATTAATGGTAGGTAAGCACTATGGACGAGAAATTATTTGTTTTTTTTTTTTTTTTTTTTTTCCCAAATGTCTTTTATTTATGTATACCAAGATTTGCTTGCTGAAGAGTGAGGGGTTTTATTCAAGTATTGGAAACTCCAGAAGTTAACTTTGGAGTAGGAAATTAAAAGGTTTACATGCCTCCTAAAGGTGGAACTTGGAGAGGTGTTGTAAGCCATCTGTCTTGACCAGGGTTATTTGTTAACCAAAATGGTGACACGATATTCTTCATTTAATTAATAATATGAATGACAGGTTGAGAACATTTACAGAACAATGTTTAGTGAAGGATTTTTCCCCCTTTTTCTGGGAGCTGTATCTGTGTTGGATGTTATGTGGTATTTAGTAAGGCTCAGAACAGAGGTCAAAGCAGAGGTGATGCTCTGAGTGAGAGTTCAGAGAATCAAAATATTGAGACTTTATAGAACTATGCAGTCACGGAATCACAGGAGGCTTAGGTGAAACAAAGGAAAACAAATGCTCCTACCTCGAGAAGCCTTGGAGGAATCACTTGAAATAAAGCCTAATTGACTAACAAATCTACAAATGGTGCTTTTCCTTTACATCTGACCATGTAGTACGCCTCCCATGATTTCTTTGTGCTAACCCATTTTCTGACTCACGGCATCTGATGCGCGCAGTCCCCGCTGCCAGCCGCAGTGCAGGCTCCAGATGTGCAGTGCAGGATCACTGTCCTGCAGCAAAAAGTCCTTCTGTTCCCATCTGTAACAATATTTAACTTTGAGCAGTGATGGTTACAAAGAATTCCTCCTTTCTTCAGTGTCTATGAA
This sequence comes from Chamaea fasciata, assembly GCF_029207755.1. Classification (NCBI taxonomy): domain Eukaryota; kingdom Metazoa; phylum Chordata; class Aves; order Passeriformes; family Sylviidae; genus Chamaea; species Chamaea fasciata. Next base: position 35,129,231 of record NW_027094093.1, read on the forward strand.
AGCCTGAGATTTTTAGGTTAAAAATAAGTAGACATGAGAAGCTTAAAAAGCCCCCCAATTTTCTGCCACTTGGTATCTTCAGGTTACTCATCATCTCTTAACCCAAGGTGAAGCCAACAAAAGCATTTGGTTTGTTCCTGCATCATGGGTGCTTCCAGCTTAGAACCCATCTTACATTGTAAACCTTTGGGATTTCACTTTTTCTTGTATTCCTGTGCTGTTGTACTATTAATGCTGTTTGGATAGGACCTTCTAATTTTCCAACTATGTATGGGGGTTAGCAGACACTGTATAGAGCAAAAGGAACACAAGCACAAGGGGTTGTTTTAATTGTCTAGGAATTTGTCTCATTCTGAGATGGCTGTGTGTGGTATTTTCTTTTTTTAATGAAACAAAATGAAGGTTGCACCACGACTTGGCCTTGTTGACTTTAAAGTGCATGAAATCTCACTAGCCCTTCAGTGAGCGTGGGGTACATTTAAGCAGAAGAAGGCAGATTTTGTGTGGATCTGGACCAATTGATGTTTTTTTGGCAGAAACAATAGAAAACATATTACACTGTTTTTATGTTTGTTTCCTCACACTGTGTGGTTTTGTCTGGTTTCTCTGCAAGCAAGGTTCAAGCTGGCGAGCCACACAGTTTCCTTTTGATTTCTTTGTTGTTCATTTATTGGAATTCGAGATTGGAAGCAGATACACTGGATGCAAACCCAAGCGAGCCAAATTGTTTTCAGTCTGCCTGTGCAGCCCTGCCTGAATGCTCAAGTCATCGAATTTTATACAGCCACGATATTAAGCTAATTCTTCCAACTCTTCTGGAATGTATATTTCCATTAGGATGGATGTATTCACATAAACTAGTTATTTTAATATTCTTCTGAACTGGAATGCAATTACTCACTCAAATTAGCCTTTCAAAGTATTGACTAAAGGGGCTATGACATTCTGATCCTTCATGAGGCTATGGTCAAAAATTCAAAGTTTGTCAAGATTCAAGATGCAGGCACATGAAATGGAGTATAAATGCAGGTTATGTATACTCCATCTGCAGCAATAATATTTTAAAAACTTAATCAGTATAATACTGCTTGACAGAATAGCACAAGATAAACTAATATTTTCAGTTCAATTGCATAAAGGCAGTTTAAAAATAGGCCTTACCATTTGATCATGCGTTATTTTCCCTACGAAAGAACATGTGGAAACAGTAAGAAATGATAATCCAACATAAAATATACAAATGTACAGATTTTATCCAAATGCTCCAGACAAGACAATATGGCAACCAGTATAACATACTCTGCTTCTCACTAGCATGCTTGCACCATCAGTTCTTAAGGCTTTTTTAGTGTTTAAATATATTTGATGTCCACACAGGGGTCCAGACAAAGCACTGAGGCACAAGTGCCTTCACATCTGAAGTTGTTCTTTAGCATCTGGCTCCCACCTGCCCACTTAACATAATTACTTAACATCAAACACTGTTTTGCTCATCTCCAGACTTCAAAGGAAAGCCCTCGTGCTTCTCTGAGATCTGCCATGGCCATCACTGGCACTAGTAGTAGCACTGGCACCATCACCTACGTGGTGCAGGGGGGTGAGGGGGAGAGCTGAGACCCAATCCTTTCCCCCCATGTACATGTAGTGGGAAGATCAGGATGTTTTTCCTGGCTTATTTCTTTTAAGAGAACAAAAAAAGGCCCTTGTAGGAAGAAGAAGAAGAAGGTAAGAAGAGCAGAGATCTTGTCCTGGTGTCTGTCTCACTTTGTGTACTTATCCCACCTCCAAGTGTCCAGGTCACTTGCTGTGAACAAAGGTACTGAGCCTAACCTTTTGTTGGGATAAGACTAAGATGTCCATCCTTCTGGCTGGAGGGACAGCTTTGCTAGTCTCCTTCCCTGGGTTTGTGAGCTGTGTTAAGGAGCTGTCTAGTTCAGTCAGGCCCATCCATCTCCACCTCCAGGCTGTTGAGACGTGGACCTGCTCTCACTCAGATCTTCCACTGCGCGTTCCCCATCTGCAATGGAATGGCGCTTCCTCAGCTTCACAGGAACTGTGGGACACTCCTAGAAATACACAGGTGGTCAGAGGATAAAGAGAAGTTTCTATGGCCATTCCTGTTTGAAGTATATTTGCTCACATCACAGCCTTCCCCGGCACAGAATTCCTGAGCTTGAGCTCCCAGTGCTCTTTCCCAAGGGGCACAAAAGCTGTGTGATGGTGGGCACACCTGGTACACCTGCTGTGAGAATTAAAAATCTTGTGAATTAAAAAACCTGGCTTTCAGAGAATAGACCCAGGCTGTGAATATATGCAGAGTAAACTGGTCTCAGAGAGCAGAAGCTGCAGGTAAATCATCTGGTTTGTGTTTTTTTTCTAGATATACTTTGTTATGGAGGTGTTACTTTTTCTTGGTTTTGTAGCTTTCCATTAACTCATGGTGATTTAGAGAGGTTTAGATGTTGTTTTGTGAAGCAAAATGTGTAATCCTCCAAAAATGTGGAAAAAAAAAACTTTTCCAAGAATGTCATACTTTCTTTTCCTGCATAGATTAACGTGTCAGGCAACTGATAAATATCAACAGTGTTTTCAGAGCAAAAAAATACTTTAGATAAAGGGCAGAAACAAAGAAAATGTGTGGCGGGTGCGCTGGGATGAGAGTGAGTTAAGAGTCTCTGATAGCGGTTATTCTGCTAGTCCAAATAATGACTAATTACCACGGCAATCCTTATGTTCTGTGCCATACGGACCCCACCATCCCCACTTAAAAACACTAATGGCAAATATACATTGCAAACAGATGCCATGTGCACATATCATCTGAAAAGGCTTTTAGGAAAACAAGATTGCTGGTCTTTGGATAGAAGCGGAGTGGTTGTGCTGCAGGATGGCAGAGCACCAGTGATTCCCGTCCCACAAGAGACTCCCCATCTGTGCCACCACTGCAAGAGGATCAGGGACGGAGTGAGGCAGAAAAGCCTGGCTCAGGTTTTGACACAAATCACCCTCTCCAGGTACAGCTTTCCTGTGCCACGAGCACACCTGGGTCGTAGAATATTTAGTCTGAGCAGACTGAGGTGCTTCTCATTGGGTCCAAGCCTGTGTTGGTTCCAAGCTTTGGAAACCAGGCTGCTGGATAATTTGGGGGTCTCTCTCTGAGATGTGATCCAGAGAAATGGTGTTTAGGGACTTTCCAACCCAGGAATTAATTCCCCTCTACCTGTTTCAAGATAAATAACTTCTGGTCAGTTCAGCCCCTGTGTTGCTGGCTGGACCATGGATGTCCCTGACCTCTCAGATCACCTTAGGGGAGTTCTGAATCAAACAGATGAAAACAGCACATTTTTAGTCCAGGGGTTGGTGCAGGTGCACTGGGAAGAGGGAGAAGGAGAGGACTGTGAATTTCCCCAGCTGGTACCCCGGTGCAGCCCTGGGATAGGCAGGTGCTCCGTGGATCAAAACTCCTGCTGGGCTGCAGCTGCTCCTGTAATCCCACCCTTCTGTCATTTCTGCAGAGGCTCAGTGCAGAACTTTGACTTCTATAATGAACCACTTTAGGAAGGGAAATAGGCCTGTGGACAACATATTTTGTACTGCAAAGGGCCTTTATTTTCAGTGATTTGAAAATACGGAATTAAATTTTGGAAAGCAAGGGGCATCCATTGTTTTTAAATTCCTCCACTAGGAAAAGAAAGGGGAAAGGAAAGAAAAGGAGAAAGGAAAGAAAAGAAAAGAAAAGGAGAAAGGAAAGAAAAGAGAAAGGAGAAAATAAAAGAGGAAAAAAAGATTATTTTGGCCTAAAAAGGATTGCTCTGGATTTTTTTCTGGGTTTAGCCACCATGAAACCTCATGTGAAACGCACACAAGTGTCTCTTCAGTGCCCATCCCAGGGATGAGGAGGTTTGTTTCACAGAGGGTTCATAACTGCTGAGCCTACTGAGGACCTGCCAGCCTGTCCATCCTGTCCCATGGCCCAGCTCAGCCCTGCTCCTGGCAGCACTGAGGGGTGCCAGGAACCAGAGATCCTGCGGGCACAGCTGCTGCCAGGAGAAGTCGAGGGAGGAATTTGTGTTTGCTCGGCAGCCGTGGCCAGTGGCACAGCCCTGCCACTTGACACATCATAAGACAAACATGTCAGGAGAGAATTGATATGTTTGAAAATCAATCTGCTAGCAGCTCTCTGCATTAGCAAAGTTTCTTTCTGATATTTCTGCCATTTTGCCTTGTTGTGATTTTAGAAGGCTTGAGTTATTCTCCTTTATGGGCATCCAATTCTAAAAAAAAAAAGAAAAATCTTTAATAATATGAAACTGTGTATCTCATAAATGCTGATGAAAATTACTTCCAATAATTTTCCAATTAATTCTTACTGCCTGCTAGTGTGTTGATGCAACCACTGCAGTATCACATATAACCCTGAATCCACGGCAATTCCTGAAGCATCATGAGATCTTGATGAACGAAACATGGCTAATAACTCACCAGCTTTGATGGAGTAAACATCTGACGGAAAATGTGTATTTTCCTCAAAATATGAAGTTTTCAAAGTACTGAAAGAGAAAGATCTATTGTGATCTTATAATACACAAACTGATATCCTTAGAATATGAAAATATTTTAAATCTGATCTCAGAATTCCTACAGCTATCTGCCCCTCTGTCCTGAATATTAGTCCTACATTTTTATTGTTTTATTGCTCTTCTGCTTGCCCCTTCAGAATCATGCTTATGTTACACATTCCTCTAGACAGTCTTTCACACTTCATAAGGCTCTGAACTATCATTAATTAGGAGGAATTTCCTCCTGAAAGTCCCCTACGTCTCTCTGATGGTGCATGAAGAGAGAGATATATCCTCACCAAATGAATAGTTTCTCCCTGTTGGTCATTATCCCCGTGGGACAGTGAAATCTGTCCTGGTGTCACTGACCATGGGCACAGGGAGTGAGCTTACAGGAAATGTTTGTCCAGAGGTACAGAGGTGTTCATTTTCTGTATGAGTTTACACAGAATATCTGTGTTCAGTCAAGCCCTACCCATCATACGTACAACTGCAATAATCTCTCCAATTTTTTTTTTTTCAGTAAATCCCATTATTTGTATTTCAAGTTTAGGCTTTTTTTTTTTAATAAAAGGCACAACAGTGAATATGACATGTTATTATTTTCAATGCATTCAGTGCTTAAGCTACATTCTTTTTATTTTTTTTTAATTTTTTTTTTTCCCTGGCTTAACTTCTGTGGGAAAACAGTGCTGGATAATTTGCATTATTAATACTTTTTTTTAATGCTTCTCTGTACGGGGGGAAAATCACCTGGCCTCATCACTTTATGCATAGGCTAAAACCCGATGTGGAAAGCTCAGAGTTCTTTTTGTAAAGCTCAGAGACATTTATCTACGTTATGTGTATTCGGATACTTGGGAATCTTTTCTATCTCTCCCCCAGGGCCTTACAGGACATTTTCCATGTATATCTTAGTGGGACTGTTCAGCACCGTGTCCATTCCATCTACCTCCAACTTCACCTGAAGGGCAAAATCCTTAAGAACTTGACACAATACTGATAAATACATGGAATTATTAAAGTTGCCATCTCAGCAGAATAGGATTGCTGCTGCCTTTGGTCTCAGGGGAATACATATTTCACCCAGTAGCAAGACACCCAACTGCTGCAACAATCAAAACTCTCTGAAATGCCTTTAAGCTAATCATCTTTGAACACAAGCCTTTGTTGTTAAATCAGGGACCTTCTAGATGCAAGGCAGAGAAACCTTTTTTGTTTTTTCACCACCTTGCACAAAACAGCTTTAAGCCTGTCACCGCTGACAGTAAGGTTCAGTGATCTGTCAACATTCACCCCTGATAAAGACAGTGAGAGAAATCCGTGGCTCTGGAGAGTTCAGTAGGGACCAAACAGTATGTTTGCAAAAGAGCATTTTTATATGTTTTCTTGTGACAGCACTAGTTTAACAGAAAATAGTTGGAGTGTGCCAAAAAAAAAAAAAAAAAAAAAAAAAAAAGGGTAAAAGAAAGAAAAGGAAAAAAAAAAGAAAAAAGAAGTAGTAAGTTAGGCTAGCATGACATGATGGATCTGGGCTATGACAAACAGAATTGGAAAAAAACTTCCCTGGGGACCAACTATAGCAGGTTTGCTGAATTGTATTTCTTGATTTCTTACTGTGCAACAGTGCTTTTTAGTGTTAGATTGACTAGGCTTCAGAATATTTTTAAAATTGTACAAATCAAAATCCATGTAGCTTAAAAATGAAAGATGTAAAAGGTTTAGGAGTTTGATGTATTGAAAGGCATTCTGTATTCCCTCATGTGAGTATTAAATGTACACTTTGTCTGTTTGATGAATTTTAAATCTTTGTGGGTTGCAACATGCACAGCAGCAGTTTAGGGGGTATAAACCTTGTCTGAAGGAAAGTGTAAAGGATGTCCACTGGTCAGGCTTCAAAATAAGCCATTCTTCACTTTTCCTGGTTTTCCGAGGTGCTGCAATACATGCCCAATCCAATTTATAGAGAGCTAAGTAAGAGCACTTGGGGGAAAAAAAATTGAAATATTCTGCTTGGAACCAGCTAACTCTGACTACATTAAACGCAGGGAGTTTTCATCTTGCTTTAATTTTAGTGCAATATGAAAAAAACAAGGAGATGTTTATGATGAAAGGACAGGCTGAAGGGATCAGAATATTTTGGAATAATAAATGCCTTTATTCAAACCTACTGTCATGTCAAACAAGGGTCTTGCTTGGTGACAAGCAAAGTGAGGACAAAAGGCTTTAGGGGCTTGAAAGATGACATTAGATGACATTGATCTCAAAACCTCTGGTTTTTAGGTACATCAACAGAGAGCTGGCACAGCAGGCCAGCAACACAAGGCGTGTTTTACTGGGTCCTGTCACCTCTCTCAATTCAATTCTGCCTCCTGGTGATGGAAATATCTCTGTCCACCAAGGCGGTATTTTCTATAACACACTTGCAAAGCACTCATGGAAAACAAAAACATTTAAATGTGAAATTGAAGTTATGAAATATGAACAAAATATCTTATCTGTGCTTTAATTGGGATGGATTTGGACATGTATTTTATGTTTATGTCAAGTGCAAAAAAAAAGATGGTGGTGTTTGGGAGGAACAGCTGGATTTCTAGGAGTAGAGGGTGAGGGTAAAGAAAGGAAGACCAGCCCAAGTCTTTCTGTGACTTTGCTTTTTTTTTCAAATCAAAATAAATTAGTTCCCGTTTCCTTGCTCCTCTTCAAAAGTTATCTAACCTTTCTGCCCCAATATTTAAATGTTTACCCCAACTTGAGATTCTGATATTAAATTTTGAATGCTTTGGGGATTTTGAAAAAGAGAGACTCATGACTGAGCTCTCTGACAAGAATTTTGTGATCACATGGGAAACTAATGGTAGGTGCAGGGCTGAGCCTGGACAGATATCAAGAGGGGATGAATATGTACAAGGCTTTAATTTTTCATCTGTCACTATGAACATTAACTGATTATTCTTCAGAGCAATATCCAGAAAGGTTTCACTGCATTTGTTTCCAACTGGGTAAATCAAAGATGTAAATGCAAAGTCAAGAATCAGGTAAAATGTTAAAGTTACTGTTCCTACATCCAAGACCATGCAGTCCCCACAAGGAAATGGGGTTTGTATCTGCAGCTGAAGTCTCCCAGATCAGGGGCTGCTTCAGTTCAACATCTAATAAGGCATGAAAAAAAAAAATAAACACACCAGCAACAATTTTTAAGGGACATAAAAAGCCATCTCCTTTCCATGACCTTCCAGCCTGTATCATCAAAGGTCACCTGTGAGATTAGAAGCAAATTCTGGACTCTGTGAGGGGGATAGTGGTGCTGTTGCCAATTGCTTTGACTCGCATTATCAGCCATGGTACTGCCAATCACTCTGCTGATGCCTGTCAGGTTTCCACTGCTGCCAAGCAGAATGTAAAATTGACAGGGAATATTACAGCGCTCGTCAAAAACTGTGAGATACCTCTGCCTTGGGGAGAGCAGGCACCTGTGGTTACAGAAAAGGATCAAGGCTCGGGAACACTTCGTTGCTCCCTTTACATTTTTTGAAACTTAATAATTTTAGAAGTGGAGTACACAGTTCACCCATATTGAGACTCTGATTATGAAATTGATATTTCCACAGATTGAGCTAACATCCAATATGCTTTTCAATGCAAGCCTTGAACAGAGATGTGAAATAAAATCAAAATGGGATTAAATTTTTGACAGTGGGAACAATACTCGTTAATTCTGTAGTCTAAAGTTTTGAGTGGCTGATCTGTATCTTTTTATAATATGTACTGTGGTCAGTTCCAAAAATCTGTCTGCATGTTTCTTTTCTATTTGACATGGTTTCTCCAATTTCAAGAAGTTCTCTTCCACCTATTGCTGTATTCTTGGGTCTTACTGCACAAGCCCAGGGTTTGCATTTTTACAACCATCTAAAATGTGGTTCATTAATCATCTGTAAAATGTGGGGTTTCACAAATGCAATACACACAAAAACTACAGCCAGCTGGACTTCTGGGTTTCCAACAGGACAACGACACGCCAGGAATACTTTACCATTGCAACCTGACATTAGGTTTTCTGCTGAACAGAGCAGACTCATGAATACATTCAAGAGAAGTCAATAGCTTGTGCAGCTATCGAGAATTATTTAATTAAATCTGGAAGCTTTCGAGGAAGTCATAAAAATGAGGTTAATATGTCAGACTAATAAATTCTATATAATTAAGCTCCCCAAATATAGAAATTTCAGAATACGATGCTAAACATATCACAGTAGGGACATCAATTTATTTAATCTTAACATTGTTGCATTGTCTCCATGAACTTCCATTGGTGTCACAATAAGATTATTATGACAGCACCATTAAGCCCCATTCAAATGAATGGGGAATTAGTGTCACGATGGAAACAGCTGCAGCTAAGAGCTGCTGTCTATGATCAGCAGTTATTTTCAAAAAGTCAGATATTTTGCTATTCCAACAATTATATTTTCTCTTTAGAAATATATATATATATAGCACAAGGAAGAAACCTGTGTGTTCAAGGCATGGTGAAACCCAACAAAGCAAAATGCCAACTGTGTGGCTATTTAACTTAACCCACAAAATCTTCACTATTCCAGCTCAGTTTGTATATTTTTCCTGATGTGTAAAGTTCTGACTGAACAGACAGGCTACTAGATTTTTGGACTGTCAGTCGATAACTTGCATGTTGTCAAGAATCTCTTCTTAGTCCTTTGTCCGCCTTCGTCTTTCCCAGAGGATGGAGAGTAAAAGACTTTTTGTCAATCACAGCAGATGCACGAGGGCAGGATGGGGATCAAACCAGTGACAAGAAGTGAATTTAATGACTTAGAAGACAGAGTACTCTGAGCACTTTCTTTTATACCTGTTCACCTTATGCCACCCCAGTCTCCATTTGCCTTTCTGTGTGCTGCTCTACCATGTTGAGAGAACACTTCTACTAAAAACTCCCATCTCCTAAAATTAAATATCACAACTTTTCTTAAATTCTCATGCATTCAATAGCAACTTTAGGATCTGAAACTCTTTAAACAGGTTTTCTCTCACATATTAAATCTCACTGAGATGTCTGCAAATTAGTAAAGAAATGTATTCAGATTTGTGGTGATATGTTTCACATATATTCTGCTGCTTAATAGAAAATGAAAATATTTTATTGATAATGCCAAGAAGAAAGTTGAGAGCTCTCTATGCAAAGATGCATGTCTGAAGCGTATCTATCCATATCTAAAAGATAATTCTCCACGCTTTCCAGGGCAGATTTAGTTAAGTCTGCACGTTTCAGTACCAAAGTAAAAGGCTTGAGATATTTAATATTTTTAACCTCTGGGCTGGAGGTGTTGCAGAGTGGTTGTTTGGAAATCCACGTTGTTTTATGTTTAATACTTTAAGTAGCTATTTGAGTGGCATCACAGTCTTATGGCTTTTTAGTGGCGTTTAAGCAGAATAATTGCTTTTCTTCATCATGAAGACTTCAACTTTTAAGTTAAGTAGTCGGAAATACTTGGTACCTGTGTGCCAGTTCCCATTCTGCCCTGAAGGATTCAGAGATTCCAGTGGTAACGGACGGTTTCACAGTAAAACCTTTTTCTCCTCGTGCAAGGGGTTTGCCCTGTCAGTCATCACCTATGTCGATCCTTTCTCACACATCCAACTTGCTGCAGCTCTGCATCCTGCACTTCAAATAGTTCAGATTGCTGAAACTTGGGAGGTCAGTTCAATCATTCCTGCTGTGCTCCTAGGAGAAAACCAGAAATGTGAGACTTCCAGTCGTATCCCGGGGCCTGGGGGAACAACGGCTCCTCTGTGCGAATGGAAAGTAAGCACCTGTTGTAAACAAATTAAATGCTGTGTTTTAAAAAAACTCCACAAATATTAGTACCTGCCAAAATTGTGCCAATCAACGGGAACCAGTTGGTGGCAGAAAGTACAATAGAAGATATGTTCTGAGTAGGTATACTGTGTATCTCTGGTGCAAGCATTATTTGATGAAAAGGCAGCTTGTTCAGGACACCTAGATTGAATTTCTAGTAAGGCAGCTGCTTTGGAGGATATAAGATATTTCTCTCAGCCACCTGTTTCCTTTTATTGTGTTAGCATTTGAGTGTGTTGGGACAGCCCATGCGAGGAGATAAGGCAGAGTTGCTGTATTTTGTTTAGAAGGGCATACTTGTTCATGCCTTTAAATATTAGTGGAAGGAGCTCAGCAGGGCAGCCCCATGTGAGCTGGATGTAAAAGCTTCTTTTGTTCTCAGATTCAGTTATTTCTGGGTTTGTGGGTTTGCCTTGACATTGGAAAAGAGTTTAAATAAGTGTATCTTTGCAAACCATTGCACAACAGTAGTGAGGGAGGAGGGATGGAACCCAGGCTTTACAGTAGAGGAGAATCCATCCATGGTCTTCAGCCAAGCACTGCATATCTCCTATGTGTTGTGTGATACTTTATACCAAAGCTGATTATTTCTCTTCTTGTATCTTATATGTTATATATTCTGGTAGATACTGTGAGGATACAGGGGAGGCCCTGGCACAGGGTGCCCAGCGGAGCTGCGGCAGCCCCTGAATCCCTGGAAGTGTCCAAGGCCAGGTTGGATGGGGCTTGGAGCAACCTGGGATTGGAACTGGATGATCTCTAAGGTCCCTTCCAGTCTAAACTACTTTATTATCCTGTGATAATCTTTCAGGCTGCCTTGGTGAATCCTCATTTCAGGCGGGTTTTAAGAGCAGAACAAGTGCTCAGTGTGAGGGATGGGGTAGGGTCAGTGTGCCAGTGGTTGTGACAAAGGAGCTCAAAATGCTGCACAATCACCAGTGTAGATGCAAATAGAAACGCTTTTATTTTTGATAATGTAAAGAGTGCTTGGCAGTGTTGAGCATTTTGTCCCCAGAATGCTAGACAGAGAAGTAGCTAAACCATATTTCCTCCTTTGTAGGAATATTAGGATACATTACTGAAGTGTTCTGAGGCAAGAGAGTTGCTGAGAGTAAAATAACATTCAGACTCCAGTGAAAATAGTGCTGCCATGTACATCACAAATTCAATATACAGAGAGCAGATTAAATGAAACTATTTATTTAAGTGATGTTTACAATAATTTTCCAAAACAACAACAAAAACCCCACCATGAGAGTTGGGCATTTAAAACTATAAATGTTGCAACATGATTGCAGTTATTTTTATAAGGGTACCTGATCCCTGCCTATTGACACAGTGATGTCTTCTGACTGAATTAACGTTCATTACCTTAAAAAAAATAAATCCCCCACAAATTAACAACCAAAACAAAGATTAATTTATTTTCTCAAACTATTTTTAATGCTTTAAAAATCCCAAAGCACTTTCCTCTACTGCTTTTGATTCTTGATAAAATCATGCAAACACAGCCAGTTTGATGCTATTTTTTTGTTTACAGTATTGCTGTGTTGTTTTGGTTAACAGAATGAAAAACAGCACAGTTAGACTACGAGTAAAAATGTTTTATTCTTAGTTTGTTTCATCAATAAAAGCTGACATTTTTGCAAGAAAGATGTTATACTATTGGAATTAACTCTTAGTCAATTGTAAATAATTGTATTATATTGGTATGTTATCATGAAGATTAGAAATCATTTCCTACAGAATCATGTTCCTGCTTTCTCAGCACTGTTTCAATTGAAAGGAATTTGAATGAAGTGCATCTCATTACTAACATAAAGTAGATGGAGCTTGAATAATTTTTATATTTATTTTCCATAGATAGCTATTACATTTCTTATCCTATCCATCCAAATTTTATAAAATAAATTGTTTTAATCTGTTTTTTGGAGAGAAGCAATGAATTTGTTTTTGCAGAAGTAATACATCTGAATATATTGTAATATGCATAAAAATCTGTTAACACAGTTATTTATACAAAAAGTGTAGCTGCCTTACCTTTGATTTAATTTACATACTTTATTTGCCTTCTGACAAGTTCTTCCCTTGCCTTTTTTTATTTATGTGCCAAAAATATGTCTTTTCAGATAAGTCAACTAAAACTTTAATGTATTGTATATTTTAAAACTACATAAAATGTTTTATGCATTCGCTAGTTTTTTCCCACAAGCATTTGTTAAAGGTGATGCTATATCAAGATTAGACATGTTTTACCACTGATAACAGTATAATGACATTGTATTTCTTAAATATTATGAGCAAATAGATGTCTTCTATTTTAAAGCCGAAGCTGACATTTACGTTGAATTATCAAGCATTAAAAAAAAAAAAAAATAAAAGAAAGAAAGAGAAAAAAATCTTTATTACACGAAGGTCAAAACTTTGGCAGCTTTCTTTCTTTTCTTTTTTTTTTTTTTTTTTTTTTTTTAATATAAGAATTCAGGCCCACACCGTGAGAAAGAATTTGATGCATTTACTTTAAGTATGTGAAAGATGTGAGCGACATAATTATTTTTCCATTCAAATGTGGAAAACAATAAAAGTTTCCCATATGTAGTTCATAGGCTGTAACTCACATCACTCAGCACTAAAGCAATAAGCAATAGAGTGTTGATACAAAGAGCTCCAACTCTGGAAATATCAGCTTAACCCTTGCTGGTCTTTCCCTGCACTTTGCTACTGTAAACATGGTTTGAATTTACATAAGCCACCATTCATATTCTTGTGAGTTCATAATATAAATAATGCAGAAAATCTCATTCACTTCCCTAAATTATGCTAGTCATTACAGATGATTCATGTAAGTATTAATCTCTTGGATGTGGCAGAAAACTGGGGAGGAGAAACTACCTATCATATCATTTGCAGTTAAGAACCTGCTGTGTATCTCTGAGCTTTGCTTGAAATGCTCTACAGTAATTGGGTGTGCATCTTTCCACTCTTCTGTAATCTAAGTGGAAAAAAAGGTTTCTCTGTGATTTCCTCCTGCTGGAAAATGCAATCTGTGGAAAGATGCTGAAGTAACAGCAAGCCTGGGGGCAGGGTGATGTCCTGCATGCAAGTTTGAGTAAAACAGCCACAAATCCCTTTATTTGTTGCATCAGGATGTGTGATGAGGGGATAGACTGGAAAAGGAAATACTTAAATCACAGACTCACAGAATCCTAGAACATCTTGGGTTGGAAGGGACCTTAAAATCCATGCAGTTTCACCCTCTTCCATGGGAAAGGACACCTTCCACTAGATCAGGTTGCTCCAGGCCCTATCCAACCTGGCCTTGGACACTTCCAGAGCTGGGGCAACCACAAAGTCAGTATTTGCCTCCTAAGACAATCTTAGTGCAAATTGATTTAAGTCGCTGAAAGCTAGCCCTAAAATTGCTGTCTGCTTCTTACCTTGGAAAATGTTGGCACAACAGAGACTTGTATGTGGTCAGAATTAGCTTTATAACTTATTTTTGGTGAGCAATGTACCAAGAGGAAGGTCATTGACAGTTTTCTTCACATTTCCACACCTTTGTCTTCCTCCTTCATCCCCTTCAAAGTGTGATCTTCCTCTGAGCTTCTGCACCTTGTCACCTCCCCAAAAAAATAAAGTGCTAAGGGCAAATTATTGAATTTAAACAGTTAGATATCATAAAAATATGGGCTGCAGCCATAACCTAGATGTTTGTGAGTGAGTTCTTCCAAGGTGTTCTCCAGGACAGGGCAAGAAGTGACTGATAGGAGAAATCAGCTGGATTGAAACGAGGCTCCAAAAGGGGAGGGAACAGGGTAGGAGAAGAACCGAGGCACAGAGGGGAGAAAACACAAAACTGAGCATTTCTCTGCAAAGCTCAGAAAGGTAGAGAAAGACACGAGGAAATATATTGCAGTCATTAGTCACATATATTAGGAGTTGGACATTTATACCTGATGTTCATTAATAGTTGATGGATATATATAAGACATTGCTGGGCAATTATATTTAAAACGCCTTAAAAATATTCCCCCCCCCCCTTTTTTTTGAGACACTAGTGCCACGAAAACTTTGGGTTTTCTAGTAGAAAAATTTCTATGGAGTCATTAAAAACTGTCCTTAATGCCACTTTTTGTACCGTGAGTTTGCAATACTGACCATCCAGACATATCCCAGATTCTCCTTTAGCTCAGGAGTATGCCAGCTTCCAGGGAGAAGGGAAAGGAGCACCCAGGTGGGGATGAGAACAAAATAACATGGGATTCAAACTGCTTTAAATACTACTGTGAAGAATTGGAAGTGTAAAATAGGAGTTTGGGGGGTTGTTGACATTCACTATCGCAAAGGACTTTGAGGTATGGCATGTTCATGGGGTCAGTGTTGCTGCATAGATAGGACAGAGCTTTACAGGTAGATACCAGTATTGTGCCTAGAAATTTGCATTTCAAAGATCTTGAGTATCTCAATACTTTCAAGGCAGAATAAAGATACAGATTGTAGTTTTTATTTAAGCCAATTCATAATATTTTTCTTGCATTTTCTCGTGACACTGCATTCCGACTCGGTTTTGAAAGCCTTAAAATTATTTTTTTTGTGTGTGTGTGAGAGCTTTTAGCTTAATTTTCTGGATTATATGGTATTCTTCACTATGAAGTTTTAAAAGATACAAAAGAAAAACCTTGCTCAAATGTAGAAGTTATTTTTGCAGTAACGTATGTCATGATTTTTAAACATTCAGGCCTTTAAACTTTTTTTTTATAGTGTATGTTCTTGCCAATCCCAGCACAGTTCTACAAAGTAAAATATTTGGCAGTGAATTCATATTAACAGATGGAACAAGAAATTAACACGTTTTTGCTTCGCTAATTCACAGTTCTTTTAATACGCTAATTCTAAATCACCTGTTCTGACTTTGACAGGCTACAGACACCTGTTTGGGGTAATATTCCACAGCTAATTATTACATGAGAAACTCAGTTTCCAACAAAAGGGTTTCTGTGTGAAATTGTCATAGTTAGCAAATTAGTAATACCAACTTTATACAAAAATAGCTTGCGGTTTTTTAATTTACATGTGCTTAACCTTGCCTGCAGAACTGGGAGCAGTGGGGTGCAGGGAGCAGCCTCTCCCCAGCACACCAGAGTTGGTGCCTCCATCCCTCACCCTCCAGAGCTGGAAAGTTCCTCGCGTAATTCCTGCTCCTTGCAGCTGAGTCAGGGATACCAGATCATGAGGAGCATAGTGGTACTCACCAAAAAACTTAAGAGGAGGGCAAGAAGTTTCTCCCAAGGAGAAAGTTTGGAGTAGCTTCCATTTCACCAGCGTTGGTATAGTTTTGAGTCAGAGTAAGGAAAGAAAAAAGTCTTTTTTTTTTTTTTTTTCTTTTTTTTTTTTTCTTTTTTTTTTTTTTAACTGATAGCCCTGCTGCAACATAAAGACATTACAGTGCTGCTGCACTTTGAGTTTGTGCTGTTTACCTCTATAGATCAGATACAGCAGTTTGGAACTGAGCTTCATTTTAGGATGTAATGTTTAAATATTGCCCCAAAAGCTGGCTGGCAGTGGATAATTTAATCCTATATCATTGAATGTGTGAGCTTTTTTTTTGGTTTGGTTTTTTTTTATGTATCTGTGCCTGTCAGGAAAAAAAAAAAAAAAAAACCAAAAAAACCCATGTTTTGTGGTTGCCTTTTTAGACGTTTATTATGCTTCTGTCATAATGAGTCATCATGTTCATAAGGGAAAGAGGAGAAGGGAGAGGAGAAGTTATTCCCTCTCATTGCTCTTCTCCTCTGCTCTTTCAATCTTGACAAAAAAAAAAAAAAATATGCAGCTCCCAGCCTCTGTCCCGGTTGTGGAGGCCAAGAAGAGTCTGTAGCACTGACAACTTTGTGATAATGGTGGAAAACACAAGTCTGGCACAGGAATGAGGGGATAAACTGATGTTCAGTGCAATAGGATGAGAAAAAGTGTTCACTATGAGAGAAAAGTGTAGAGAAACTACAACATATTTAAAAGCACCACTGGTACTACCATGATCTCTATACTTTTTCTTTTTCAACACCCTGAATTCTTTAAACACAAAATTAATCCAAAGTCCTTTGCTTACCTTGCTTTGAACCTTCCTTAATTCATCTCCAACTGCTTTATCAGGACTTTATTGATGGTAACCATGCTTTATCGCTTGACTGTAAGGTTTAAATGACTCAGTGAGTCTCTTTCCTTTGTTCTCTCTGCTTTTGATTCTTCGTTTCTGCTGTCTTTTCCCCACCTTTACATCTACTACTCCTCATGTTTTTATAGTGTTCAACTGTCTCGTCAGATAATCTATTGCAAGCTGTGATACAAATCTCACAGCCTTAAAAATATCATTGCTATGATAAGCCTAATGAAAAGAATGCAGTTCAGAGGGAAAACTCAGAATTACCATTAGTCATCCTTGCTTAGTTGTGCTTCCTTCAGGAATCTGAGGCAGCAGGAGCTTCTGATGAAGCTGGACTCAAATACATGGCTACTCCTTGCTATTCCTGAGCACCTGAATGTGCATTTTGGGACAATGCATTTTGTTGCCAAGCCTAGCTGGCCTGAGTGTTCTTTATTTCTTCTGTTCCCTGAGGAAAATATGTGAAAAAAAATTTTTTTTAAATGTTTGTGCCCACACCTGCTCTATGTCCTTCCCCAGGGAAATAAAAATATGTAGGTCAAGGAGTGTTAAATAGTCCTGGAGAAAAAAAAAAAAGTTCAGGTTTACCAGTTATCCAAATGAAATTATGCAAATACTTATAACAAAGGGAATGTGAGAATTTTATGTACTGAGTAAAATTAAGTTCATTTACCCTCACTGTGATAGTTCTTATTCTTTGGAAAACTGATTAAATTGAAGCTGCCTGGTACCTGGTGTGAGCACGGACTCTGTGACCATGAAACTCCTCTGATTAGTGACAGCAGCTTGATATTTAAACAGTTTCACAGGTATAAGTCAGGAGAAACACCATATAGTGTCTAAAAGTCCCTTTAGAGATAGATATATGAGTTTAACCACTCTGATAAATGCGAAAAGTGTTAGGTCTCAGACTCAGTGCTGAATATTGTTTGCATGGCTTAAAAAAATAAAATAAAATTATCCATTTACAGTAATTTTCCACAGCTTGTCAGAGAGACAAGATAGAATATCTATCACATAATTTCCTTTTTGTAGGACAAAAAATATTTTAAATACTGTATCCCTCTGTGAACTAAGGCACCCCACTAATTTTTAAGTGGACCACAGGTCCTTCCTATCACCAAAACTATACTGAGGGTCTGCAGAACTTCAGGCTGGCACTTGTACTGGGGGGGATCTCTTCATTTTTTGACTGTATTTGCATGAACAGCATTTCGTTGCTAGTGTCTGTGTCCTTAAATGACTCTTACTTAGTGTATGACAGTAGTTTTCAGTTGTAGTTTCTGCATGCTGCTTTGTAAGACTTTGTTATTGCTTTAATCAGTTTCATTACACCTCGGTGTCTAGATCCTCTCCTTGTCAAAATATCATAGTCAGGCATTAACCATGGAATGATGATATGAATCTTAAGGCAGTAGGATCTGGCATTGATGCCGAGGGATTTCTGCTCTTCCACTTGTGCACTCGCATGCTTCTGTCTTTTTCTTTAGGTTTTTTTATGCCTGACCTAAGCAGAACTCCATCTAGTTAAAGCCCTGTAAGAGAATTTGCCTCTTTGGTTCGCAATGGATTTCTTAAGAGTCCCAGTTAGAACATTTTGGTTTAGCTTATCTGACCCTGGAAAGCAATAGGATGTGAACCAGGGGGTGAAAAAGTCCCAGTGAATGGCACCGGACGAGTGATGCCTTTGCCCACTGTGGAAATCACTACCAAGCTGGTTGTAATAGATGGTGATTGATCCCTGCTCCTTCCGCAGATACGTGATAGATAAGGGAAATGGGCAAGTCTGGAAGAAGCTATTTTGTGCTCCTATTAACTGAAGGATTTTCAGCAGATGTCTTAATAGTTGGAAATCAGCAATAGTATGTGGATTTATTTGTGTGCCATCTGAACCATTTGACTTGCCAGATGCGTGTTGTTTAACAGCCTTTTGTACATCAAATTTGGAAGATAGTTCAGTAAGATTTTTCTTTTATTGTGTGAAATAACCCATTTGTGGGTAGCATTTCCTATTGTTAGACTGTATGTTGAAGAGACTAATCGGGTGCAGTCATTGCAGAGAAAAGAGGATATGCAAAACGCGAGCCCGTGCTCCGAGAGGCACAATGGGAACTTGTGATGAAGTCATCCTTTATATCTCTTTTGAACATCACACATTTTTTCTGCTTTTTGGATGTCTTTTGCTTGGCAGTGATCTTTTGTTTAGGTACTTAGAAGCCACTTTACTGCCTCAGTGTTTAGATTGTTCCAGTCATTCCTATCTTGTTACTGTCAACATTATCATACGCTAATATGGTTTAAATTATTTGCAGACATTTCAGCCCTCTACCTAACGTGGAGATAGTTTCAGCTTTCTGCTATTCTTGTATTAAAGCGTATCTGAAAAGATAAATGAGATCTCAGCTCGTACACTGACTCATATCATACAGCCCCTGCCAATCACTCTGTGATTCCATGAACGAGAAATACAATTGATTAATCACTGAAAACAGGCTCGGTTTATTGCTTTTTAACTTTGATTATCCCTCAGTGTATCAATGATACACAAAAATATCCTGGGTAATTTGGCTATGTGTGTGTTTAAAATATAATATTTTGGTATTTACTGTGGCCAGTAATGGTGATTCATTTGAAATTATTCAGATTTCAGTGGTAATTCCTGTCATGATGGATTAGATTCTGGGAATGGGTCCTTTTATAGCAGAGATAGTGAGCAGCAAGGAAAGGAGATGGAAAGTTGTCAGATTAGGCTGATGTTACAGCTTCATTAAATTTAATTTGTTGATCAATTAACATCAAATACTACAGCAGGACTATTTTTATGCGCAAAGGCATCAATCAGAATCCATGGAAAAGAGTGGTCAAATAGTGACGAAGAAGCTCATCCAGCTTTTTTTGGAAAATCTGCTGTGGATGGAGATATAGATTACACTAAAAAGCAAAATCCTTAAGGGAGACAAGATTATCAGGCTGAAGGTGCCTCATGACTCCACTTATGGGAGAAAAGTGCTGTTTACCAGTGACAAAGGTCCCGCTGGAATCTCGATGCAGGAATGTGTAGGATGTACACTCAACAACTCCAGCCACCAGATGGTAGACTCTGCTTACTGGTTAAGTCAGCTCTGGTGTCTGGTCACCAGTTGGCAGAAACAACAGTAGACAAATTACATCACCTTAGAATCACAAAGCACAATATCGCTCCTGTATTTTGGTACAAGTATAAACTTCCCTTCAAATTTCTACTAAAACACACACACACACACACAAATGACCAAATCCCTGTCAATATTACACAGCATCTATAAATATTCTCAGATGGAGACCAAGAAGGAAAGTATATTTTTATTAGGCTGTTTATTATGTGAGTGGAATTAGCAAGAGACAGTTGGTGTAGAAAATTAATGAACTAGAGTTTCATGGCTGGAATTTACTCCAACCTGCCTTATGTTACCAGTAAAATTTGTTTGGGGAACCTCAATATACTCTTTAGGAGACATTTGTCCATTTTGCCAAATGATCACACAACTGAGCACATTCTAATGACATTCTCTGTTATATTTCAAATTCTCCTTTCATTGTGCAGAAACAAAATAGAGTGATAGAACACAAATGTTTGCATTTCTAGAAGAACATTTTTTGAAAAAAGCCTATGAATCATTTGCATGTGTGGGAGATACATCTATATGGTCTAGAGTCATACCAAATATTTTAAAAGAGCTAAAAGGACTAATTGGACAAAATCTCAATGGTTTTGTGCCTGGTAAGGTATGAACTGTAAAAGACAGCTGAAAACACTGGGCTTTGCAAAGAGAATGAAAACCATCTGTCAGAAATACTTTTCACAGATTATATTCAGTCCAGTTATTAATTAAGTGATTTTGCATTACTACTTTCAAGACCAGAGCCCCCATTACTGAGAGCAAACCCGAGGTGCACATTTGACCTTCCATGTCAGAGATGGTTGTGTTTCCATCTCCTAACAGTCAGCAAAAGGGACAGAAGGGTCATGCTCTACACATGGATGTGCTTCCTTTATCTCAAAGTTGGATTTAATTTACAGCCTCAGAGGAAGAAAATTATCATGTTGATGCTCAGGTGTGTCCTGTGTCCCCAGTGCCATTGGAATGGGTGTGATAGGAGCTGGAGTCCTCCAGAGCCACCTGAGAGAAGTGTGGCTGTGAACCACAGCCCGACTCTGCCAGTGGGTTTTCAGCTGAGTGTCTGACACACCAGTTGCCAAGAGACTGATCCAAGTCTCGTTCAGATGAATGGGATTTTTTGGTTGCATTTGCTAGGCTTCAGTTCTGGCTTCATTTCTTTCAGTGCCACTAGCCTGAGTGCCATTCTCCCGTGTAATGCCCTGCAGAGAGCCTCTCCTCTGGACCTTCGTAGGTGGAACAGGGGATTGAACTGATGGTAGAACATGAGGGACAATTTTTGTGCTCTTCATTCTTTTTCACAGTAATGGAGGGACCAACTCTCTCTTTTCCAAATGGAGCTGTAAATGAGGGTTTGTCACAGTGCTGACACCCACCCACTGACATTGTGCCCCGCATAGCAACATGCTCCTCTCTGCCCTCAATATCCCTGGCTCTGGGGCAGATGATGTGGTGAACGGCAACTTTCATGCTGAACTACATAATGAAAGCTGTACAATTTCCCCTGAGAGGGAACTTCAATACGACTTAATTATTACAGAGGACTGATGATCTCGGCAATTAACGTGTTCAGTGGAAGGCAAGCGTCCTTACAATATTCTATTCTGATTCTACTTAGTTCAGATCTTTCGGCATCCCATTGTACCTGATGTAGTCCTGTGGTAGTTTGTCTTCCAGTTCATTGAAAAAATGAGTTCTGTCCTAGGGCCAAAATCTGAAAGTACAAAGTTCAGATCTCTGGAGTAGGCCCCAGCTTGGAGGAATAAAGTACTAAGAGTCACCTAATTTTCTTTGGTATGAAAAATTCAACTGGATGCCTCATAAAAAATTGCCTGTTAGCACCTCTAGTACTTTCTTCTGATTTCACACTACTGCATAAAAGTCCATCCTTTAATAAGTTGATTTTTCTACTTCTTGTTCTGACTATTCCAGGAATCATTACCCAGAGCTGCACAAAGTTAAATGACTGATTTGTTCAAAGCTCATTGAAAACTCTCAGACCTGTTAAAAAATCTGTTTGGGGTTCAGTTTAGCTTTTTGTTGAATCCACATTTTTCAGCTTTAAACCTATGAATCAGAATGTCTAAAAAATTGCAACTATAATCAGCAGTGGTGGTGTGGAATGTGCAGGGGGGATGCTTTAACCCCATGATGTTGTGAACCACACAGCTGAATTGTTGTGTAGGGAAAGAAAACTTGGAGTGTTTTGTGGTCACTTGCGGATTATTTTCTCCCAAGACCAGGCAGTGAGTTCCATAATACTGTGGAGAAATAAAGCCAGTTTTAAGTGCTCCAACTTTCCTTCAGGCAGCAGCAATTCATAGAATTGTTAAGACTGGAAGAGGCTTCATAGATCACCCAGCCCAACCATTAACCTGACTCGGCCAGGTCCACCACTAAACTGTGTCCCTAAAATCACCATACCCACACATTTTTTGAACACTTCCAGGGATGGTGATTCCACAGCTTGCCAGGGTAGCCTGTTCCAGCTCTTAACCATCCTTTTCAGTGAAGGAATTCAATGAATTCTTTGCTGCCATGACTTGAATTCCTCAAGTGCCCAAACTTGCTCCGATATCGCTGGATTTGTGTGTATTTACATGGATGTCTATGTAAATGTGCCCTCTTCTAGAAGACTCCTAGTTTCGGAGGTTATGGAGAGACCAAAAATTCAACATAAATCCTCTTCCTCTTAATCTCTTTCCATGCATCTTTGCACTAATAGAGACAAACTATTTCACATCACAAAACTTTAATGTAGATGAAAGCAACCAGGGACTTTAAATATGACTTTAAATATGTACAGGTAACTTCCTTTTCACACAAAAACTCCAGATATGTGGGGGTTTTTTTTGGTAGAATACCTGCATATATTACTGCACCCCGGAAGATTGTTAAAATCTTTGCTGTGTGATCCACCTCTAGCAAATGATTCATCTCAGTAAATTTGGTGCTAGAGGAAACATTTACAGTTTTAAAAATCACAGCGGTGCCGAGAAAATGGGGGTGACTGAAATGAAAAATCAAACTGAGAAAAGACAACAAAGAAATGTGAACAGTGATTGCTTCATCTGGATTATTCTATTCCACTTTCTCCTCTAATTCCAACTACATATAACTAAGATACATTTATAAATGAACATGCCTACTTCAATTTTCCTTTTAGAGTGTGTGCCAATACATTGTGTAAGTAAGAGTTTTTGAAGCCACTTAGTGCTCCACCAAAGTAGCAGGGCATTAGGTTACCCTTCATTCATTTGAAAACAATTAGGAGAAAATGCCACTTATCTTAAATAGTATTTGTCAGATTTTCTTCATCAAACCTGGTAAATACATATCTTTTGACATTTTGATGTATAATCATCAGTCTAGGGTAAACCCAAGTGACTGGGTTTTGGCCCATGAATAGCTTTTGTTGCTGTGTGACACTAAAATGTTGTGTTAGGCTTTTTTTTGAAAAAAAAAAAAAAAAAAAGAAAAAAAGATATAATGAATATTCAAAACTGGAGTTATTCTCCATCGTGCCCACAGTAGGTCAAGTGTCTTAGCACAAAGAGAATATTCACTATGAAATCTAGAGGTTTTACAAATGTTTCTGCATTGATTTTTTTTTTTTCCTTGGGATATGCTTTGGAACTCCAGTCAATGAGAAATATAATTTGTCAATTTTCATTTGAACGGACAACTAGTTTAAAGGGAGATATTTTGCTTTACAGACTCCTTGCATTCACAGGTATTCATAGGCATTCACCCTTTGAACTTACCCCCTACTATGTCAGTATTTCCATCCCCTTTCCATATGTGCTGTGTAGTTTATTCCTCAATAAACATTCAGCTCTACCACCTGAAGACATGCATCTTTCGAATAACATGATGATGTTACATGGGCCATCATCAGAATTGTTGTTTATAAATTTTTGACATTCAAAATTTAGGATGATTTGGTAATATCTCTGTTTGCAGCAGCTTCTTCTTCTTTAACTGAGATCCAGGAGCTGCGTTTGGAGCATTGCCTTGCACTCTTTTTAGAATCTGATAAGCATTTTAGTCACAGATTCCTGACTCAACCATTTGCCTGTGATCTGCTTAGACCTGTGGAAGTGCATCTGGGTTGGTTATGATTCACCTGCTCAGCAACTTTTAGTTTTCAAACAAAATACCTCAATATTCTAAGTCATAAGCAAAACTATGTACAGTGAAAAGACATGGAAAGACGGATAAAAATTATTTTATTCAGTCTTTTATTTTTCCTGTAGGGGAAAGAAATATGAATTTAGCTGTGAGTGTTCCACCCCTGGAAGTGTCCAAGGCCAGGTTGGATGGG
Organism: Chamaea fasciata; assembly: GCF_029207755.1. Classification (NCBI taxonomy): domain Eukaryota; kingdom Metazoa; phylum Chordata; class Aves; order Passeriformes; family Sylviidae; genus Chamaea; species Chamaea fasciata. The sequence goes on from NW_027094093.1 coordinate 35,153,310, forward strand.
GGTTGGTGCAACCTGGTGTAGTGGAATTTGTCTGTGCCCATGGCAGGAGTGCTGAAAAAAGATGATCCTCTCCAACCCAAACTATTTTGGGATATAATATGATTCTAGGAATGGAGGTAAGGGAAAGATTTTCGTTGCAGCTGAAGGGCGAGGTGGGGTTGGTTGTTTTAAAAACTGTTTTTCATGTACACATGGAGTTAGTCTCACCTTGTCTATTTTAAGTGTCCTTTCCCCCTGCTGCATGCTGGGGAGACTGAGAGGGAAGTTTTTATTTGGAGCTAAGTTTGAAAAGTCTTTCTGGGCAGAGGGATGAGCAGTGCAGTGGTGTTCTCTGAGGGTGTGAAATAACTGGTGTCCTGCAGGTCAGCATGGGTCACACTTGCCCTAAGCAGGCAAGTCTGGCAGCTCTAAGGAGAAGCAGATTTACCATGTGTGTGCAGAAGAGTTGTAACAGTGCACATGTATGGTAGACCTTGTGCTCCTGGAAAATGCAAAAAGGGTTTATTTTCTGCCCAGAATAACCTACACAGCCACGTTAGACTCAAAGGCTTCCTCGTGACTCCAAGAGCCTCAAAATGCCTTCAGGACAAGGGCTTCTAGGAGTCACCAACCAAGTAGAAATTCTTGCTGACGGCAGGTAAACTGTGGGATAAATATCAAAACAAAGCATCCATTGATTTCCACTCACTCCCCAAGCTCTCCTCAACCAGCTGAACCTTAGTCTTGAGGATCTTTTGTTCCTCAGGTGCAACATCATGACCCTCTCCCCAAGGCAGCCTTTCTTCCAGTGGCTCTCACCCAGTGCTTGTAGGGAACATAGTTATAAAAGGCAGGTCATAAGCAAAAAAGTTTCTTTTGATGAAGATGATCACACAGAATAGAAGAATATTCAGGGTTTAGAGGGTTGTTTAGAGGGTTGTTTATCTAGTATTGCTGGTACCATGGTTATTGCATTCCATATATGCCTAAATTGATAATTGCAAGAGAGGGTACCTGTGTTTTGGATTATTTTAGGTAAGTTTTGTGAAAATCAGGAATTTTTATCGTCCACACATAAACATACAGAGCTCCTCTGAGAAGAGGTAGGCATTGATGGGCACCGTAGTGAAGTAAAATTTCAAAAACCTCATCTTACATTCCTGACTCATCTGAATCAAGCCGTGAACTCAACAGCATCTTTGTTTTAATAAAGACTATAATAATAATAATATCTCCAGGTTTTCTAAAAAGTAAGAAGGTTAATGTAGTATCTGGAGTCTGACCTCAGGTCTAGATTGTGATTCTAATGTTAATCATTATGAGACATAGCTTCACACCTCATAAATCCAGGCAGCCTGTTTCGACCATCCAGTGCAATATTCAAATAAAGAGCAATTTCACAAAGACATGCATCACTATAGAGTCCCTTTTTGCACTTTTTCAAGTTATGTTGCTGCTTTATACAAACCACCTTTCATAAGCTGTCTGCCAGAAAGCTCTAAAAATAATAGCACAGACGCTTGCAACAACAAATTGGCTACCTCACTTTTAGTGAATCGAATGTTCAAATGAAAAAGTTTTTTGCTTCCAAGTGTTTGAGGCATACCTTGAATGTGCTACCAGGCTCAGATGTACTGGCTATAGAAATAAAGTGAAAGATGAAGGAGTTGTTTACACTCATTGTGATTTCCATTTTATTAAGATACAAGGTTTATTGAAATGGAGGGTGAAAAGTGACAGTTTGACTGGGTTAGCAATTGCCTATAGATGTGGCTTAAATATAGTCTGTGGTTGTTTTTAACTTGAAATTGTACTTCCTACAGCCTCTGTATGGATGCGTGTCTATGTGTAGATGTAATTGTGTTTGCTGCCTCATATTTGAAGTTTTTTTGTTCATCCCATATCCAGAAATGAACATAAAGTTGTGTGGTAAGAGCAGAGCTCATCTGTGCATATCTGAGCAAGGAGAGAGTTCCTGCCTGGGTGATTCCTATCAGCTGGAATGGAATCATCCCCCAAGAGCACTCGAGTATCCCCAGGTTTCCACAATTTGCAGATGTCACTAGCTGCTTTGTTGCCTTTGTGGCTGGGCAGGAACGGTTCCTTCTTTGTTTTCAAAGCTGGAATTAATTTGGCAAATTCAGGTGTTTGAGGAAATAGTGTGATGCCTGCTTAGTACCTGTGTGGACCAGTAGTGCTGCCAACGTTGGTCAAAATATTTGTGAATGTCCACAAGGATGCAAACGTACAGAACCATTTAGGCTGGAAAAGACCTCTGAGAGCATTGAGTCCAACCATTAAACTTCCATTGTCAAGTCTTCCAGTAAAATAGATCCCTAAGCACCACATCAACTCATTTTTGAATACTTCCAGGAACAGTGATTCCACCACTTCTCTGGGTAGTCTTTTCCAATACCTGACCACCATTTCAGTGAAGAAATTTTTCCTAATATTCACTTTAAACCTCCCCTGGTGCAACTTGAGACTGTTTCCTCTCATTCTGTCGATATTTGGGAAAAGAGACTGATCCCCAACTGGCTACACCATCCTACAAGGGAGTTGGAGAGAGTGAGAAGGTCCCCCTTCAGCCTCCTTTTCTCCAGGCTGAACAATCCCAGGTCCACCAGCCACTTCTCACTCTTGCCTGTAAAGAGTAAAAAAAAAAAAAAAAAAACGCAACCATGAACACCTCGTCATGATACGGGATTTGTTTTTTGTCCAAACCTGTGAAACCACCTAAGTACATGGAGCTTTTTTTACTCATGGCTACTATATCCAGTTATCACATGCCTCCAAGTGGGATGTGGTGACACACTTATGTATTCATGAGATCACTTCTCCTAAGCTGTTCACGTATGGTGTTTGCGAGCCACGAGGCCTGCTTTCCTCTGGGAGCTGGGAAAAAAAAAGAACAGCTGAAAACTGAGCAAAAAAACTATACAGGCTTTTTTTAAACATCCATTTCTAAAACTGAGTTTTTTTATCGTTTTTCCCCCAAACTTCCTGGGACAAGTTCTTCCCGCTCTTCATACCGTAAGTGATAAAATGCAAATGTCAAACATTATTAGTTCTGTAGCATAAGTACTAATTTTTGGTTTTTCTAAGCAGTTTATATAGGAAATTCTGGAACGTTTCCAGTCATCTTCACTATCATTTAGTCCTTAAAACCCAGAACAGACATTTAAACTGAAAAACATTATATCTTGTGTGCAGATGCACATGCAGCGCCATCAGAAGATGAATAGTTGTAGTCTTGAACTGGCGTCGCTATGAAATAGACTCTGTATAATTACATAAGAAAACATTTCAACAAAAAACTGCATCTTGGGCACTCCTTTGTGTAGAGAGAAGTGAGCTGCAGAAGGAGAAAAGTCCACAAGTGATTAGCAGTTGATTTCCATGAGAAATTTCCAACACCTCTAATTTGATTTTTCTTTCTTGTCTTTAATGAATACTTTCCTCAGTGATGTTGTTTGTTGTTTAAGATACCTCCCAGCATCATTTTTAATGTCATTACAATATGCAGGCTCTGCAGTTTGGCGAACTTAAATACCAGACAGCTCATAAAAAAACTGTGGCTCTTATGGTGCTACAGATAGCAGCTTCTGTATTAGATTTGTACTACTTTAATGCTGACTTTTCTATATCTCAAGGCTGTTTCATGCAAATATTTAAGCTTAGGTATCCTCAGAAACAAGCAGCCATAACACTTCAGTAACTTTGTTTTAAAAGAAAGACTTTTGAACATGCAGGAAATATTAGTACATCAAACAAAGTGAAAGACAAGGTAGTTTAACTTGTTGGTTTGTTTGCTGAAACTCTAAAGTAAATATACTGTAGCTAAAAGTGTTCCATTTTTATCTGCCTGCTGCAGTAATGGCTGTGTTACTTCAGGGCTTACACTTCAATAATTGATCAGGGTTTGTATAGCACCGGCTAAGAGCAAAAATAAGAGTGTTGCTTTGAACAAACTGCTGCAATGTTATAGCATTAGGCACAGAAACAAGATTCTGGAAATATAGATATATAAAAAACAGGAAAAAGATGGATAAGTTGGAGTGGTAAATACTGCTTCAGGCTAGAAAGTAATGAGAATTTTTCCATAGAGAGTTTTGACCTGCTATTCAAAAATTGTTTCTTGTCTTAATAAATCCTAAAAGTGTAATTTACTTGCAAAAGGGAAAGAACAAAGGCACCAAAATTCTTTTGATAACAACACTTGTTAAGGTTGATAAGTTGGGTTTCAAATGTGTGAAGAAAAATGTGTGACAGTTTGTTTTAAGGTGACAACCTAAGTGTTCAGATACTTCCATCTTGTGCTGTTTATAAAGCAGTACTCTAGTAAATGCTTTACACATGTATATTAGAAGTGGAAACAATAGATAACATATCTTTCCATCAAATTTTACAAAAGCTGTAGTATCTCTTTACAATTTTCCAGAATCATTGGTATATTTTATCTATTAAATTAAGGTTATTTCAGAACATGATAGCTATAAATCAAAGATACGTGTATCATTTCTTTGTTTTTGGCAATGAATTATTTTGAGCCTTCATTCTGGAAGTGTTTTTTTATTAGTTTCAAGGTTTTATATTGTCTTCTACAGACCCAGCTTTACTGCTAAGCAAAGGACAGATAGAATATTTACTCTGCTGCTAAAAATTAGTGTTGAATTGATAAAGCATAAGAAATTCTCAATAAAAGATGAAAATGCCATCTTTAATCTGTTCTTCACAGAACAGGTTCCTCCCAAGTGGATAATTTTGAATACCATAGGTAACATAATGCCTTTTAACTTTATGGATTTGTCAAATATGTTAAAATATGGCTAAATGATAGGAAACTTAATTTATATACAATTCAGTAGGGTTAACTCAAACTGAGTGTACACAAAGGAGACCAGGGATGAAACTGTATTTGAGGGCACTTCATGTTTAACCACCTGATATAGCTGTTGAAAGTCTGTAGGTTATTTTCAAATGTACTCATGAATAAATATTACTGTGTTTGATTACTACAGCAACCTAAAATTTCTGCAAGAATAAGAAAAAGAGCTTGATAGTTACAGCCTTCTCCTCCTCCCTTCATGTACATAGCAGTAAATGAAAAAGTATTAGCTGGTTTTCAAATAGGGTAGGCAGGGTTGCATGACATATGGTAGTTTGTTGTTATTGAGTACTTCACAATATTACATGGATGTTGGCCTCAAATTCAAGACATTTTTATATGGATAAAAGAAAAAGAGCATGATTCATGGACCTCTCATTGCCTGCCCATGGTAAACCCCAGGTACCTCACCTTGCTGCAATTACTGCCTGGCAGTGGTGTTCCCTGCTCAAGTCCCTTGGGTGCTAAAAACAAAGCACAAAACCAAACAAAACCTTGCCTGGTGTTGTTTTGAAGTGACGCCACTTCAGTGGCATTTAGCAAAAAACCTGCTCAGATGGCAGAGAAGTTGCTCCAGCGGAATTTGATAAAAAGCCAATTGCATGGTATTAAGCCACATTCCTATTGAGAATTTGTATTGACAATGTATTGCCTCCTTTAAGAAATATTACTTGAAAGAGTAATGAGAAAAATATGTAAATGTTCAAACTCCAATTAACATCACCTTCCGCCATTTTAATCCAGCTTCATTCATTCTGTTTTCTCCACGTCCATCTGATGAAGCATAAAGTCTAAAAATGTTCATGATTGAAAAGATAAAATTCCTATAAAGACCTGCAAAGGGATTGCTGTTCAGGAGAAAACATGGTGTATTTTCTCAGATCTGTTACTGTGATACTCCGAAGTGTGATGACACCCCCGTATTTTGTATAAATAATAAGCAGCTCCTATGGAAATCCAAATTTGACTCAACTGCGGTTTTGAAACCACTTGAAGTTCAAGATAGTCAAGGTTAAGATCTTGTTTTGTCCAATTTCTGTTCCTATTTCAAGTTGTAGCTAACAATATCAGAGCTAAAATTAAGATGAATAGAGGAAAAAATATTACTCGCTTTCCAGAAGGCAAGCCTGGGTATTTGGAGAAGGAAAATGAGATTATACTTGCAGCAGATTGGGAAGTGCTGTTTTGGAGGGTGGGTGGTTCCTGTGAGGCAACCCCAACTCTGCTGCTGTCCTTGGAGCTCAGCTGAGCCACCACGGGCTTGTCCAGGAGTCATGACAGCTGAGGGTTAAAATTGTAATGCCAGAATCCCGTCCTTGGAAAAAAGGAAATTTCCGTATTTGTGGGGAAGAGCAAAGACTGGAAACGTAAACAGACCTAATGACCTGTGTCTGACACCATGCTGCCTCCACTAATAGGTAACCTTGGAAAAATAAAAGGAGCCATTGCTTGTGACAGGGAGCTCAGATTTGTGGCTCAACAGGAGCAGGCAGGATTTTAGTGCTCTCTTTGGGGTGTGGAGAAGGGAAGCACCTTTGGGTGGAGTGCAGGACTCCCTTAGGTTATACCTTTCCTTCCAGAAATCACCTCTAACCTGCTAAGGGTGGTGTGTCAGAGCCAGGAGACCTGCAGGTCTGAGATTCTCCATGTCCTCTTGAAATCATTCTGAAAGATGTGAGAAGGGAAAGAATAAAAATGTGGCAATTAAATCATTGTTTATGGGTGTTTAAATTGTTTGTCACCGAGCACTAGAAGGGGCAAATCACAGGTAACTTTTAAAATTCCATTCTAACCTTTGAGCTTTTGGGCAGACACTGCTTTATGGATTAATGTTGCTTTCATGTTTTCTAAAACCTTACCACAAGCAGAAGTGTTTAGCTTGAAAAATAAAGGTTCTCCATTCTCTTTAATGCAAAAGAAAATCCAAAAATATATTCTTATGTTGCAGTTCTTCTGAATTTGAGCCGTGGATGTAATCTTGCGTAGAGATTCACTGTTTGCAGTCATTATCAGACCCTCCTCAGGTCTGTACTATTGTCGAAGTTAATGGGTTTTTGAGTAACATTTTTTTTTTATTTTGCCTTTAAACAATATCATATTTGAGAACTATGTACAAATCAGATATTGCGCTTGAGACTTTTCAACAAATTACACTATGTTTTGCCTCTGAGGCGAGCCTTACCCTGGAAGACAAAAAAATAAGTTTGAATTTGTGTAGAAAGAGGTTAAACATAGGAATGTCTAGTAATTGGATTATATTTTTTTCCAACCCACACTTAAAATTGAATATAAGACTGAAATCCAGCAGTAACCATGAAAATGTCCCTAGCACACATTCTTTGCTCTGATCTGTCAATATTGTAAAGCACCAGGAGCAGGTGGTAAATGCTATAAATGGTCAGTCATGTTTTAAGTGGACTGCCCTAGAATGATGGACAATAATCTATCAATTAAAAAAGAGAACCTGCTCCATTGATGGTCCTCTCCAACCATTGCTGTTGATACCAAAGCCAAATTTTGTTGCATAGGGAAAAGCCTTTTGTCATAGCAACACATTCACGCAAGTAGTAGTTGCATGCATAGCATGAGAAATAAACCCAAATAAAATTACTGTTATTTATATGTGGTTTTTATCTAATAGTAACAAATAAAACATGCCAGACACTTTTAAGACATACATTTAGAGCCCAAAGACTTTCTTTACCCTGAGTAATTGCCATCTGAACAGAACTGTATATGTAATTAAGACAAAGGAGAAAATTAAGCAATTAAGACCATCATTTTTTAGCTGTGTAATTTTTTGGTTTTGTTTTTGTTGTTTTAAATCCTTTATTTTGAGGATAAATGTAAAGTTTAGGGAAGTGTCATGGGGAGGCTTGTTAATAGAAAGGAGAAGGGATGTAGAAATTAAGAGAGAAGAGAAAGGATTAAGGAAGGGATGGCTAAAACGGAAAAAATGGGGGAGCAAGAAGAGTGCATCATACCTTGTCTCAGCTCATGCCATAGGGTAAAAAATAAATCACAGACTGCTTGAAAATGTCATTGTGGGTTGAACAAGGCAGTTAGGAAATATTGGATCAACATGAATTTAGACGAGCACTGCTCTCATGTATGTGTATCATGATGGAGCCTTCGGTGATGGGATCACACTTTGCTTTTATCAGAGCACTCCTACATCCTTCATTAAGCAGAAAATAATCTTCAGGTAGACCAGGGATTTGACTGTGTCTTCCATATTCTGAAAGTGTCCAAGGAGGTAGTATGGGGACTGCAGGAAAAAATGGAAGTTGTGATATTGAAAGAAGAGACAGTTCAGGCCTCTCTCACAATGCTCAAATCAACTCTTCCCATCTCCAATCCTTGTTTTTGTCTTTATGGTTCCTCACTACTGACACGCTCCTCATTTTCTGGGGTCTGACTTGAGACCCCAAGAAGTCACAGCACAACAGCCTCGAGTTAGTAGATACTTCAGAGCTTATTCTCTTTTCTCCTAAAATTTCCTACTGTGGATGTTTCAGCTGAAGCAATGACAACTTCTTGTTTCCAGTGGGTCTGGCACAATTCCCAATAGAACCGAAGTATTGTGGCATGTTAATGAGAGAGTAGTAAAATGAAACATTGGATAGTTTAGCATCAAACCAACCATTTGTGGCCCAAATGAGGCAGGAGACTATGTAAAATGTCTGTATGTGTCCATGTGATGAAAGATACATATCTCTATGCATGTAGGGAAAGGATAATGAACACAGTCACTATGCAAACTTCAAAATAATTTGTTTTCCAAACTTCCTAATGTTTATAACAGTTTGTATATACATGTATTTATCACATATGATAGTACGATTTATGTTATATAAGTATTACTTGCATCTTTACGTCTGTGTGCTCTGTGCCAATGATTCTTCCCAAATTCATAAAAATCCGTTTAGCCTTTGTCTCTTCTAAAAGGGATGTTTTGAGGACGTTTTTGGAGGAAACATCTCTATAGCCACCTCTACAGATACATCAATTTACTTGTTTAACAGACACATTGAAAACTAATGCAAAACGTAGCAGGAACCATTTACACCCAGACATCAGACTCAATGAAGCAATTCACTGTTTGCATTGCTGGTTCATACCTTCATTTTGCACAAGGGAAACTACCCCGTATCATCTGCTCCGGTGCAAATCCTGCAGCAGCCTGGAACCCAAAAAAGTCCTGGTATTTATAATATGAGGGATCCCTATTTGGCATCAGAGAGGCAGGAACATGAAATCCTAATTTTGCCTCTGTATTTTGAAAATGTTGGGGCTTAGGACCAAAAATAACCTGCTCTGCATCAAGTGCTGGTTTGTTTTACTGTGTTTTACTGCTTGTTTTTCTTTTTTATAATTTTTTTTCCTCCCTCCAATTCTCCCCCTCATTCACGCTGGCCTCCTCTCTTTATTTGTATAAATAATTGAGGATGCAATTATTTATGGCTGCACATAAGGATTCTAGATGTCTAACTATCTATCTGTGCCCACAGATCAGATAGTTTGTTATCTATATCACTATTTGCACCTGCAAGTCATTGTGCTTGGAAATTATCTCCTCATCTAATTGTGTGCACAAACAGAGGTTGAATTAAAGCTGCTTTAGAAAGAAAGCCCCTTCTGTAGAGTGCACAGATATAGTACATCCATGATTTTTACGTTTTTGTCTAGATTGATGAAAATACCTGCTGCCATCTAAAATATCTTGTTTTGGGTACCTTTTCTATTCTTTCAAGTCCACATGTAGGAGCTGGTAAAAAGCAGTTGAGTGTGAGCCTTGAACAGCCCTTGGTGCTGGGTTGGATCGTGCATATGATGTTTAATTTGAGTTTTTTGCTGCCTTTGAGGAAAACAAGACAAAGGCTGAGTGAGACCCTCTTAAAAGTGAGCACATTCATGATGTGCAGCTCTCCTTTGAGCAAAAACCCAGCCCCAACCCTGGTCCTGGCACTTTCTCTTGCTTAAACCCCAGCCCTCTATCTTGGGCATTTTCCTTCTGAATCATAATTGTGCAATCTGTTTCTCATTTTAGCACAAAAAATCTTCTCGAAATGGAGCAGGCTAACTTTAAACAAGCTGCATTTTTCATGAATCAGGTTGTAAAGTTCACTCTGCCAGAGAGGAGGCATGTCCTTGGAAAATTCTGCATTTAAAAAAAAAAAAAAAAAGGTTATCTAAAGATGGATGGTATGATATGTCAGGCTTACAATTACATTTTTCTGTAAACAGAAAAGGGTTATAGAAATGAGTCTCAACTGTTCAAAATACTTGTGAACAGCCAAGAAGAAATGATGTTTACCGTTTAATGAACGCTATGGATACTTTATTGTCTGAGTGGCTTCCATGCACTCCAATAAATTTAAATTGGATACTTGCTGTCCAAATTGACAGTGGGTGATTAAGCCAAAAATAAGAGCATTCGCCTTTAAATTTTAGCTGTGGCATCGTGTTATATTCCCAACATTATGTTACGTTGCATCAAGGCAGTCACTACAGACCAAAATTTTGATGGATATAAAGCAGATCAAAAGGGTATAGTGATTTTGAAGTCAGTGACAATAGATGCCTCAATATTTGTACATTTCTGCTGAAGAGACTTGCATTATTTTGTCAGTTTGTTTCATTTTCGGGGTATTCAGAAATGATATTCATTCTTTGATATAAGCCTTAAATTGTACAATTTAAGAAAACTGACTGAAAAAAGATAAATTAAATGGGTAGAAATATTTTCAAATCAAAGAACAACTGACATATATAAAAATGATGTATGTTTCTTACATAGTCCACAGGGAGAATTCTGCAGGCTTGCTATGATCTCTACAATTTGCCTCCGGGCAAACGAGGCTTTGGGATATTCTATTATTCCTTTGGTCTGTTTATCATGGAAACTGATGTACAAATCGAAGGTTCTTTTGGACCTTTCCTTTCGGTTTCCTGGATGTGCTGAGAATGAACTTATCACCTGTCCTCACCTTCAGCGGAGCGCTTTGGGGAAGGTTCAGTGACCAATAATCAATTATTATTGAGAAGCAATCAATTGCTAATCTCCATAATTATGCACATCTAAACACTATGAACAAGAAAGAGAAACAAAGCTGCACTCCAAGCATTGCCTTGTTAGCAGTATTTTGTTAACACAGGCTCTAAAAAAAGCTGCCGCAGCTGGTAGCACAAATGTGTTTCCAGTATTCAGGCCATCAACGTGATTCGTCGCTAAATGTATAGAATCAGCTTCTTGCTAAAAACTACAATTACAGGTGATATACAGATTGAAATCACAGGGCTGGTTTGTCGAAGAAAATTGTCCTAATGATGGGTTTTCGGATCGGGAATGCAGCTCTTTTCTTCCTCTGTGATGGGTACTGAAGGCAGCTGCACCTGCCTCTGTGCTGTATTCTGCCGCACTTAATGATATCTGATGATATCATTAGGCAAAGTGTTCATAAACAGATGTTGAGCCTGTGCCTAAATGCTGTCAGATGAGCGGTTGCTGGCCTGAAACAGTATTATTTATATAGAACATTTACGTTTGTTATGTTAATAACCCCACTATTAGCTCTCTGGATGTTGCGATAGGAATGTAAATGTAGTTAATATGAATAACAACCTCTTTACTCTTTGTGCTGCAGTTGAGTATAACTTTTAGGCTTTTAGAGAGAAACAAAGATTCCCCCCACCAAGTCCTTTTGACTTCATGATTTTTTTTGGCACCATTCGAAATTTTGATCAGCAGATAAATGGTAAGAATCTGTGGGACAGATGTTAAAGACTGGAATTTGTTTCTCTTAACACTTCATGTTTTCAAGAAATTCGAATATTTATGTGTATTCTGGTAATTCCCAGACCCAGTTCATTACCCTAATATGTCAGAGTTTTGATTGTAGGCTCTAAATTGACAAACACCCGTTAAAAATAAAAATAAAAAGTACTAGAGGAACTAGAATTATCATCTGTATTTCCAAAGATTATCTTCCCTGGTTGTTTAATTTATTTCACAACAATAACTAAATATTGGGGAGACCACTTCACTCAATATTCATCTTTTTATTGTTTAATCTTTCAGTCTGCTGTTATTCTAGCAGTGCTTGAAATACTGCTTTACAATTGCTGAGGGTTTATTTAGCCAAAGTTGCATTTTATACCTCATAGTTAATTCATGTAGAGTAAGTTATGTAAATTTTGACAGTCATCAAAATGTGCAGTGTTTCTCTAAAATACAGCTTACTCGCGATAGCTCTGTTATAAAAATATCATTGGTGCCTTTATAATTTTATTTCATACTTTAACTCTTTCTGAATAGGGCTTGGGAGTAGAGGTGCATGTTTCAAGGAGGGGTTTCTTGTTGGTTTCTGTAGCAGATGATGCTGGTGTTTCTGCTTTTACATGTGCAAAGTGTCATTAACTGGTGAGCTGCTCTTAACCATGCTTTGGAACTACAGCAAACTGTTCCCTTCATTGTGTGTATTAATGCTTGTAGAGCCCTCCATGTGCAGGGAAATGTTAAAGATATCACTGCCAGAGCATGCCTGTAGCATAAGGGAAGAGATTATTCTTTTTTTTTTTTTTCCTCACATGAAATCTTATGTGATTTTGCTCACTTACCCCTAAAATCTGTAGTGCTTTCCTTCATTTGTGTGTCTTCTCAGATGATGGCTGCTCCATATTGCACTGAAAGGCGCATTTAGGGGGCAAATAAATGTTTGGTGTCTCTCACAAGAGGAAATGAGATGGGAAGTCCCAGTGTTTGACTATCCAAGAGGACAATGAAAGGGCCAACTAGACCCTTGGAAGGGAATTGAAAGATGCATAATTAAGAGAGTTGGCTATTTGGGAAGGGAAAGAGGAAGGACCACAAGGAGAAAAGGAAGGATTTAGGAACCGTTCTTGAAGAAGAAACCCATAGCCTTTCTCAGGTAGTATGCCAGGTAGGAACCCAAATGCCTCCAGTGCCATTAAACCATCCAAATTTCCCTCTCAGGTGGAAAGAAAAGGTTAGTAGCTGGTTAGAAACATTAAAAATTGTTGGGGCTGTGTTGGGGCTCAGCTCTTGAAGGAGTTGAGGTACCATCCTAGGGAACATGGGGAAGTGTTAAAGATGGGAAAAGCAATCCTGTGCTGTTGGGTTTTGTTGTTTTGGGGTTTTTTTTGTGGGGTTTTCTTAGTGTAAAAGCAACTTTGGCCCAATGCTTTTGCAATCTATGCATTCACTGAATTTATTTTCATTAGACTGCTAATGAGGACACCAGGGCATGTCTTAAGTCACGTTTATGCTTTTAGGACCTGAAGTGTATGTGTGTAAAAGGAGAATATTTATGTAGTTCCATCTTATCCCATCTACTGTTGTTCTTGTACATATTCTATTGTAATCAGTGGGAATCAAGTGAATATTAAGGCTAAAGAATCACATCATGAAAGAAAGATACATTTTGTAAAATAGACCCATTACAGTTTGTGAGTAATTAGCCTTTCAAGGAGAGACTTTAGAAAGCACAATGTAAATCCATTGCTATTTTCCCTTAAATATTTATTCTATGTTGTATTATTAGGTTATCTGATATTAGAAAGGAATAAAGAAAAATGGCAAAATAGGATATTAAAATTCTTACTTTTTATCTCCTTTCTTTCGCTGAATGTTATTTTTAGATAGGTCTGAAAGAGACAGCAAAAGTAGGCACTACTGGGCTTTAAACAATTTAAAAATCTAGAATTGGATCTGAACTTTGTGGTGTCTGCCTGATTTCAAATGAGAAGGAGGAATCAGTAAATCATTTTAAGTAGAGCTGGTCTAATTGTGCTGCTCAAATTCGTGGGGATTTGCTTGCTTTGAAGAAGTACATTTTTGTGCAGACCTCCAGTGTCTGATGGCCTGAAGGAAAGCTGTCTAACCGAAGAAAGAGAAGTGTAATGCTGGCGTGCATTAGTGGTGATGTTAACATATCACACTATCAGTTCATGTTGTGATGAGAACTGTTATAAGTGCTTGGCAGAAATCACAGGTTACATCACAAAACATGCAGGACCAGAGAGGTCATCGCTTTACTTATCAATAATAAGTCCTCTGAATTTTACTTTTGCAGCATTCAGACAGTCCCCCACCCCCAGATGAACGCGTATTTCTGGCTTTAGTTTTTGTTTGATTCTTTCTTCGTAGTATCCTGGTTATTGCACGGCTCTATTTATGATATCTGTGGACTGGGTGACATTTCTTTGTTTCATATATCACTGCCGGTTCCTACAAAAAGGGTCATAACTTGTTCTATTTCTCAATAAATACTGGTTCTATTTCTGTTTGCTGCAGTGCTGGCATTCAGAAACTTCAGGTGTCTAAAATAAAGCCTTTAGGTTAAAACATTTCAGCATTTTGTGACAAATTCTATGATTTTACACTGATCCAAAAGCCAGACAAGGTTTACTTAAGCCAATCCATCAAGGAAATTCACTGGTATAGTGAGTGAAAGACAGCCTGGCTCATCAGATTATTAATGAGCTAAGTCTTATTTCATTAAAAACAATGTGGGTTTTGTCAGTCTATGGTTTTTCTGTTTATTAACAAGAATTTAGCTTAATTTCCACTGATGTACTCATAGAAACAGTGCAGAAAACCACATTTTGAGATGACAGAGCTAAGATAAAGACAGGAATGGTGATTCCTGCCTGAAGGAGACAAAATTTTATCTCCTTCTTCCATGAATTTCAAAAAGTTTAATTTTATAGAAGCTACATATTTATAAAAGATATAAAAGATCCTTACTTCATCAGGTAAGGATTTGGGGCCACTAAATAGGAATAAAGTAAATTCTGAGATGAAATCTCAGAAATTAAAAGTCTCTGTTCAGTACAGATCCCTTCACAGTCGGTGAAGGCAGAAAACCTGGTAACCATCCAGAGGAGGCTGTATCCTCTTTGGTCCAATGTTGGACCTACTGTGAGAGAGAATACAAATAAAAAAAGAAAAAAAAAAAAAAAAAAAAGAAAAAAAAAAAAAAAAGGGAAAAAAAAAAAGTTGAGCATAAGAAATGCTGCCTCTTTTTTTTTTCTCTTTTCTCTTTTTGGTTTTGGTTTTGGTTTTTGTTTATGTTTATTTTCTACTTTCTAGGAAAGGAGTAGGCAGGGCTATTTGTGTGTGCCACAAACATTTTTTCTTTTCAGGTCTGGTGCAACGAAGTTGAGCTCAGTGAGCTTAGCTAGAGGTAGGGAACAAAGGGAAGAGAGAGAAAAACTTGTGAGCAGATAGGTAAAGTGTACATTTCTCTAGAAGGCCATCAGGACTTGGTTTTTCAAAGCCTGTCCTCCTGCAGTAGTGATGGTGTGATGGCAATCTCCTGCAAGGTGTGGTGGGTTTTCGAGCCCTGAGG
This sequence comes from Chamaea fasciata, assembly GCF_029207755.1. NCBI lineage: Eukaryota > Metazoa > Chordata > Aves > Passeriformes > Sylviidae > Chamaea > Chamaea fasciata. Next base: position 35,168,550 of record NW_027094093.1, read on the forward strand.
AAGGAAACTGCTGCCTGGCTGGGGAGAAATTGCAGTAAGAATATAGTTGTGCACGGTCTGAAATAAAATATGCCTTTTCATAGAATTGCGTCTGCTGGAAATCATGGGCATGTCCACAGCTCTGACAGCCCTGTGATAGGCCGTCTACATCCAAAGATCCACGTGTTTTCAGGACCTGCAGGGCTCATTCCACAGTGTTTCTGTGCATTTCTTTTCTGCAACCTTTGCAGTTAGGCAATGGAACTTGAATTTTGGACAAACCAGGTAATGCATAGTGAAATACCCTCTTCCCTGTGGGTTGATTGCTGTGCCCATTACCTGAGTGTTTTTGGGTGGATCGTGAAACTAAAACTAGGATTAAAGTGAACAGACCAATGCAGTCTTCCAGGAAAACACAAACCCAGCCTCATTGGATCCGAGTTTTTAGGAAAACAACGACAAGTAGGGTTCAGTATGGGACAGTCTTGATTCCTGAGTTGTCTTCCCATTTCTTCTCAACTCCAATATTTTTTTTTCTTTGTTTCCCAAGGTTGTGGAGACTGACCATGGAATGATAGTTCTATTGATTTAATGACTATTCCCCAACTAAAATGTAAAATTTCCAAGGACGCCGTGTGCTTTTGTGAATATGTAGAGTGCACTTAATCAGAAGTGAACGGAATATTATATATCCGTATTTTGATGTTGAGCTTTGGTGTAGGAAATATTCCCTGCACAGAAAAAATAATAACATTTTGCAAGAAGGTCATAAGAAATTCTCACTTTCATCTCCTTTGTTTTCTCTTAATTTATTTTGAAATGCCATGTTTTATTCAAATAGAAGGAGATTCTACCATAAATTTGGATGCCATATGTACAGCTTCTAAAAGGCTCTCTGGTTCTCATTGATTTCTACAGCATTTTATTATAATAAATTTTGTTTTCTAAGTGTGAGAGTAGAAGATTTCAGAGAGGTAGACACTAATAAATTCTCCACCACCTGTTTCTGAGTTGAAAAGTTACTTCTCTTTCTGTTTTGTTCAGACTTTTGAGTCCAATATGAAAGCAGGCCTTTCAATAAGATGACTTCAGATAAAATATTTGAAAACACTAGATGAATCATTACTCTGTTGTGAACAGGATGTATTTTTTAGTTAAAATATTAAAATGTAGGCCCGTCAGTGGATGGTAAGTAGCATTTACTCAGATCTTTTGAGTGCACAGCTGGTCATGTCTGATAAGGGGGTGCTTTAGAAAGAAAGGGATCTTTAGCAAGGTAGAATAAGGTAGATTGTGGTGTTTTCATATTTAAATGTCCTCAGTGATGCCTCAATTTGAGATATTAGGAATAAGGAGAAATCTGGAGTTCAATTTTTTTGTTGTTGTTTCTACTGTCATTAAGACAATATCTTGTCATTATTTCATACCTGAATTTTCTGTCAAACAAGATTTAGCACGATATATGATATACACAATGCTTTTATGTTATTTTCACAAAAGAGGGAGGGATCATTTGAGCATCAGGATCTATGGATAAAATCAGTGGACCAACCTTTCTCTCTCTCTCTTCTGGAGAAGGCTCTTGGTACAGATCCAGGTAGGAAGAGATCACAGAGTGGGAGCCTCCTGTAGACTCACACAGCAATCTCACTCCTCTTTTGCCTCTGTTTAGCTCACTGAAAAGGTGCAGCCTAAATTATTAAAGATATTGGCAAGTGAAGGACTGAAAGGATTCTTATCAGCAAACTGTCCTGTATATTTTAACTTTTCCATATATTTTTTAATTCATCGATATCTAAATTTCTTATCTCTTGAATACTTTGCAGAACATATTTGCAACAATTATACTCTTACAAACATTAGGTTCATGCACCACTATAAATAAATAAATATTTTATCTCCTTACTGTTTTTTGACAGATTTTTTTTAAAGAGGTTGTTTGCTTTGTTTTTTAAGCATAATTTGAAGAGGAGATACCTAGGCTCATGGGTTTCAACTAACAATAAGGGAAGTTTGATAGCTAAACACAGATGCTTAAGTCGTACAGGCATAATTTTTAGCAAGTAGTTCTCGTTCCTTGTGTGTGGCAACTAATCTCTATAATTAATGGAAGTGAAATTATAGACAGTGAATCTGCAACTATTGATATGAGGAATAGATCATGGCCTTTTGCTTACTGCTTCTGGTCTTAAAAAGATGATTATGTGAGCAATAACAGAAATATATTCCTTCACTGCCTTAAAAATAAGAAAACTGAATAATTACAGCAGATTAAAGATGGCAAATGAAGTTCAGTGTGGTTAAACCAAAGTGATGTACCCATCTGTCTCCTCAGTATTTCCCTCAAACAAAAATAACTGGTTTTCCTGACCTGCTGGAGAATATGTCAACCCATTTAAAGTCCTCCAGGCCTGATTGCTTCGCCGCGTCCCGCCAGAAGTTGCTCTCCTCTGTAGTTCAAAATGCAGAGAATTCAATACAAGCCTCAGTTCCTGTGAGCTAAAAGGTAGAGCTGGAGGGTGAGGGAGCTCTGTGTGAGATAGGCAGAGCGTTAGACTCACCACCTCCCCTGAGCCCCGGGTTCGTCTTTACCCTCCTACAACACATGAGAAACAGCACAGAATGCAGAGCAGCCAGAAATCGCCGTCCCCAAAATGTACTAGCAACGTGATAATGCTGGCAATATGAGCTATATCATCAGCTGATGTAAATCAATGTAGCTGCAAGAGAATTTATAATCCCTAAGAGCAGTTGAAGATCCAGCCAACGGTTTAGGAAAGGAAATGCTCGGCTTTTTTTGGGATTTTGTTTTGTTTTGTTTTGTAGACATCAGGGAAACTAGAGAGGTACTCCAGGTAGGGGATGACAATATTGATGCCTGGGAATAAAAGAGGGATACCAGGTAGACCAGCAAGGAAAACACAACTCCACTGGCTCAGTAATCCTTGAATCCTATGGCATTGGTTTAATGAGATCTCTTCATCTTGAAATTAAAGTACAAGGAGTTTTTTTACAGAGAACAGTATTCAATAACAAAATATTAAATGATAAACACAGATTGCTTAAAATCAGATGGGCCATTTTAAGAAAAAGCATTTTAGCTCATCATGATATGTAGCACCTTATTTAAATTAGGAGGTGTTAATTCTTAGCTTGAATAATATATTAATATAATATGTAAAGTGAATGGCATTGTTAATCACAGTCGCGCCTGGAACGACTTTGCTTCTGTGCACTGAATGTTAATTTTGCAAAACATTAATTTCAAAGATTTTGCAGCAGTGCTTTTGTAATTAAATATTAATGTCACATGTTATTGCAGTAGCATGTTTATGAAAGCCGGCAACACTTCAAGTCAACTCATTTGTTTTTATATTTATTCTTGTACATCTGCAATCCCTTCCATTTCACAATTTCAAAGTGAAGGCCATTTTGAATAGTCAATATGTGAACATTTTTCATTGTAAGCGTTTTTTAACATCCAACAGGGTAAATATTTAATGTTGTGTTTTTAGCTGGTATAATTTTTCAGAAAATTGGCTATAACTTTTAACAACTCAAAGGTACCTAAACTGTCTACATTTTTGGCGAAAGTGATCTGAAAATAATATAGCAATAAACATGATGAAGCTGTGAAAAAAATACTTGAAAAATTAGAAGCTTTTTTCTGAAAGTTTGACTTCCAGAAGTTGCTATTTCCCAGCCAAGTGTATTCTGGTGCCATTTTATTACCTGCGGTGTCGTGACTTTATATCCACTTGAGTCATTCCAGCAAACGTGGGGTTGCCTTCGGAGTAACTTTTCCTAGTCGTGTGTTTGCATTAGTGCTGGAGAATTCACATCTGCAGCAGATTGCTTAATGATTGTTGTTCAGTATTTTAAAATAAACATTTTCTGTTTGTGCCCTAAGCCATTTCACGGGCACCAGGAGGATTCAGACTCAAACTGTTTTCTATTAGGGCCAAATTGTAAGGGCAACTAAGTTTGTCAGTGGCCTTTATTGACATGTATACAGTATATATGTGCCTGTATTGGTTTGCCCAGGTCTGTTTTGACCAATTTACTGTATCTCACGATCTTGCCTGTGGCTCTTCAAACCTGTGAATTACATTAGTCTAAAAAAGAAAGTCATTTCCATTTCAGTACGTTGACAAGAAGAAATTTGTTCAAGGTACCATATTTTAAACCATTCTTAATCACTTCATCCTTCCTTAGTATAGATACAGCAAAACAATTTGACAGAGCAAATTGTGAATTGTAAAATACGTTATTTATTCTATCAGAAAATATATGAACAATCAAGATGCATTGTTTAGTTACAGGCACATTTAATAGTTAAAAATTATATCTGCACCTGATGTTGCATATTAACAGCTAATACCATTTGACAGTGATGAAATTAAAGGATGAAGAAGAGATACAAACTACATTTTACAAGCATGATGGGTCTCCAACAATGCCATTTAAATATTATTTGTCACTATTTAAAATGAACCTTTCCCCTTTAAGCTATGCCATTATGCTCATTTGTCCTGTCACCACTGACAGGCTCTATGAGTCACACACAAAAATGGTCATTAGGTACTGCATCTTCATCTTATTTAAAAAAAATAGAAAGCATTCTGATGCCTCTAAAAGCCTGTAATTATTTTCATCCGAGGAGATAGTGTTGCTTGGAAGGTAATTTAATAACCTTTTGCATGTACCTGGGGAATGCCTCTCTGGGGAACCAAGGTGCCGACATGCCATTCAGTCGTCAAAACATGACCTTTAATGGTTGCTTGGAGAGAAGTTAGCCTGGAATGTTGTACACAGCGCAATGCTAATTCTGCTCTCTAATGTATGCAAAATTTAGTTCTTGAGCAATGATCTTTGTAAGATGAATTAATATAGGTACTGCTCCAGGAAACAAAAGAAATTGCAGTTGTGAGAGCTTTTTCCCCACCACGATCTTTTTTGCTATTTTGTTTTGAAGGAGCACCCAAGCTGTCTGATTTTTTTTTTTTTTTTTTTTTTTTTTTTTTTTTAGGAAACGCTAGCAACAACAAAACTGTACCTGGCAACGTTTCCCAGAATTTGTGGGTTTAATTCTTGCTTTGGTGAGGAATGCCCAGTATCTCTCGCAGGGAAACTGGGACAGTGTCTGTGTGATGGCTGTACAGGCTCTGATGGCTGAGCAATAAAAGAGAGTAAATATAAACTATAAGAAAGTAAAATGACAGCTTGTAGGAAAATGAATACACATTGACAGTGGCTTTGAAAAATTACTAATACATTTACGGGGTTAAAGCGGAAAGCACTGGGTTTTCTGTGGCAATAACACATGCCAGGCACCTACAGGATACAGTAAATGAGGCACAGACTATGTCCTGTGACATCAAGGTCCAGAAACTCTTTATTTTGGTGCAGATATTAGATCCCACCCTAGTTAGAAATGCTGGGATTTCAACTCATACCCCTGACATGCCATCCGTCAATTTATTAGCACGCTGGTGCAGTAAGCCACTGAACAGGCTATATCAATTCGGTTAGGGGCTTTTTTTTTCCCCCCTCTTCCCTTTAAAATGTCTGTAATCCTCAGCTCTGCTCTCTCAACCGGGCAACATTAAAGATTTATGTTGCACTTTTTTTTTTTTTTTTCATTGCCACACCTGAATATGGATTACTTAAATGGGCTGTAAATAATTCATATCTGGGAATAAGTTTCCATTACTGACCAATGTTGTAATTTAATATACTCTATTATGGGTTATACAATTTTAGATTGTTTTGTGTGTGCATTCAGCACTCGGGCAGACAACAGTTTAAGTGAAAAGGGCAAGATGTTTGTTCAGCTTATTTTCGTGTTCAGGGCTGTACTGGAGGGAGGGAAATGCTGTTTTTAACAGCATTCTTTGTAGCTGTTCATGAAAATAAAAAATCTTAACCTGAATCAGCATAAAGAAAACTGAATGAGTAAAAGGAGGAAGGGGGGGTGGGGGGTGGCGTATTAATCTAGATTTATATTCACCAAGCAGATGTCAGGTTTTAATGTAAAATACAAACATATTTTTCAGTAACACAAAATGTATCCCCCTCTCAATCTGTGTGGGATTTTTTTTTTCCATTTCCCTTAACCAGTACTATTGCCTGTCACATGTGGTACTTGATAATTCTGTCAAAAGTACCTATAATAGGAGAGAACATATTTAGCAAGAACTTTTTGAATAAGGTTACAAGCTACAAATAGAAATGCTCCAAAATGTTAAAGAGCATCATATTTTTAAAAACTGTCCATGTTCAAGTGTTTACACTTAAAAGAGATTTAAACAATTTAAGATTAAGTTGACTATGGTAAAAAAAATATTAATAATAGATTAATACATGAAAATCTATGAAGTCACATAAGATAATGATTTAAAAAGGAATAATTTAAAAAGATGAATTAAAAAGTAGAATCAGAAAAGAAGGCCAACATAAACTAGGGAAAAACATGCTGTGAATAAAGTCTGTTAGATCTTGAAATAGGAGAACTGCTAAATAATGCATAGTTTTATTTTTCTATAATTTGCATAAACCTTAAGAGAGTATTTATTTGTGTAAAACTTGATGTATCGAGGAAGGAGAATTAAAAAAAAAATGGCATTCATTTTGTTTTCATTTTGGTATTTAGGAAAAATATTCTGTTACATATGGACTACTTAGACCTAATCATCTGACTGAATGTGATGTGTTTCTTGAGCCAGGTTGGAAAGGGCTGGCTTGAGAACAGTGCCCTGGTCTTGCTGCAGGCTATGCAGGTTGGCCCAAACTCTGCTGGGGAGCAGATGGTGAGCCAATGCTTGTAGTCACACTTACCTTCCTTGCTAAATCCATAATCCCTCACTGGACACGCAGCCAAGGCAGGCTTTGGAGGCAGAAAGGAGGTTACAATCTGGACTTGGGTATTGACTGCCAGAACTGAGAAAACAGCTCAGAAATTTCAAATGCTTAACAAGTTATCTGTCTTGTCCCTAAGCCAGTGCAGCATTTTTAAAAGTAATTAAGACATGATTGAAAATGTGTGTGCCATCTAAATACAAAAAAATCTTCAAAAATAATCAAAACCAATAATTAAAAGCTACATTTAATATACTAGTTAGTAAAAAGAGACTTATTTAAGCTGAACTTGCTTTTCATTGTGTTGCAGGCTGCTGGTGAATTTTTTTAAAGCATGCTTATATTCAAGGTTGGGAGAGAAAAATATTTTCTCTGAGCAAGGCATTGAACAAAACTGGAGTTTTTAAAATATGCCACTCTATGGAATTTTAGCTAACAGTGTGACGATGATTAATTTAATTAATTATTTAATTAACTTCATACAGAGGGAATATTAGCCATATTATTATATATTACAAGATACCTAATATGTAATGATAAGCACGGTGCTCCTGCACAGAAAAAAATAACACTTGCTTATAATAATCACAGCATGGCTTGCCTTTCTAAATATTTAATATATTCTAAATCAAGACAGTGATCCTCAAAAATCTATAATTTCAAAAAATATTTAGTAAACAGCCAAATTGTGGTCAACTGCAGTAAAGGGTGTGCCATCTGTTTAATGTAAATATCTGGGAAAAGGGAATGTCATACACAAAAGATTACAGAAATACAGTGAACATACACAAACCTTACTCTGTGTGTGTATGTGTATGTGTACTCTGTTGTTTGTGCATGCGGTGCAAAAAACATATAATTTATTTTTACCCAACACATAAATGTAGACTCAGTCCTACAAGGTGAACCTTTGCACCAAGATGCATCAGAGTATTTAACCGTGGACTTAATTTAAAGCACATGCATCATTGTATTAAATTTTGAGAGATTAAGCTCTCGCTAAGCATTTTATTAATAAAATAAAATATATATCTCATAAATCATTAATGGGTTCAATGAAACTTATCTATCATGCCATTTAAAGATGTAAAGTAATTTTAAAAAGGAATAGTTAATTACATAATCCATTCTAGTTGGAGCACAGCTAAAGTTATATTTTGATCAAGCAGAAAGACATGCTCAAATTATGTAAACACCATACCCTTAATTCTGACCATCACCCCCTTGGGATTCTTAATATATTTGTTTCTTTGTCCAAAATAACCTGTATTATTCTAAAGGACGTTGCTGTTTGGAAGAACCAGTTAATGGATTAACCAAGTGACACTTAAAATCACTTGCATTTGGAAACATTATTTATTTGTAAAGAATAAGCGAGAAATGTATAGCATTGCTCATTTGCAGTACATTAGAAGTGTATATGTCCATTCCCTTCTGTCAGAGACCAATCACTGTGTGCCAGTAATGGGTGCATACATAATGTTAACTTAATTGAAATTCCTTCTGAAAGATTTGTGCATGTGAAATTGCACTGATACAGAATAAGGTTTATTTTTACACTAGAATTGAGACTGCTCGGTTGAATAGGACAACATGTATGTTTTATATTGAGTAAGAGTAAAGGGCCGGATCCTCAGCTGCTGTAAATTGGGATAATATATGTTTTGGGTGAGATTTATGAATGTCCTTAATATTAATTTGCTTGCCTTTAAGCACTTAGGTTTGTTAGTGATGCGATAAACAATGGCATTATTTTCACTTAGCCCCTTAACTGATTTATGAAATGAAATACTTTGGGCTTTTTAGAATTTTGCAAGTTGTCCTTTTTGCAGGGCCAGAGCCACTGGCTCCCTGCACTGGAGAGGGGCTCAAAATTTAGTACAATGATGCATGTGCTTTAAATTAAGTTCATGGTTATATGCTCTGATGCATCTTGGTGCAAAGGTTCACCTTGCAGGACTGAGTCTACATTTATGTGTTGGGTAAAAATAAATTAAATGTTTTGCACCACATGCACAAGCAACAGAGCACACATACACACACACACACACAGAGTAAGGTTTGTGTATATTCCCTGTATTTCTGTAATCTTTTTGGAGCTGAGGGGGCATAGCCAAGCCTTGGGAGGCCGTGTCCCTCTGAAGATTTAATTTTTTTTTCCTTTTAACACACACGAAAAGAATGAAATCAGGTGATTAAATGTGAAGAACAAAAAGGAAATTTTATTTCCTTCCTCGCCTTATTGGTGTGAATAATTAAATTTAAATTAATAGGATTATTTGCAAGAGTAAGAGGGGTGTGATTTCGACTTCAGGTTCACTAAGGTTTTTCATGATAAATTTGCTTGTCGTTGGGACTTTTCTGATATTTCTCAAAGCTAATTTCGCTAGCACCTGGTTTGATTTCAAAGACAGTAGATTAGTTCATTTAAACGGCCCATATAATTAATTTATCCCTGCCCACATGCATTCAGGTAGCTCTGCTTCATCCATGGGGAACTGCTCCTAAGCGTGGGCCCCAAGTTTGGCCCTGGGTTTTGATGTGGCTGTTGCTTTGCAAGCAGGCTTTTAGGTACATTGTAATAAAGATTTTCTCTTTACACACGGCAGAGCCCTGTCTGTCCAGAGCATTGTCAAACTGTAGGCAATCACCTATTCTACAGTGATTTAATTTCCTTCAGTGTGTCTTTTTCATCCCCTGGGAAATGTGCAGTACGTCTATTTCTGCTGTGCTGCCCCCAGCTTGCTTTGTGAACAGTGAGGCAAAGAATTCATTTTTATATATATATTTTTTTATCAGTTTCTACCTCTGCTGTCAATAAATTACCCATGCCATCTTTTAGAGGACCTTCTGTCTTCCTCACTGACCTCTTGGACTATTTGTTCTTGAAAAATGTCTTTTTATTTATCTTTATCATCTTGTGCAATCTTCCTTTCATTCTCCACCTTTGCTTTCCTTATCATTTTTGTACACTCTCAACTTCATCCTGTAATCTTTCCATTCCCTTCTGTATCTGATATTGCACAGCTCGCACTCCTCCCTTGATCATTCTGAGGCTCCTTGTTCGGGCTAATTGGCCTTTTTAACTGCTGTTATATTTGCTGCTGGGTGGATGGACAGCACACACGCTCCTGTTGAGATGTTGATTTACGTTTGGAAGGTTTTGAGTTTGCCATCCGCTGCCTCTCCTCTCCTCTCCTCTCCTCTCCTCTCCTCTCCTCTCCTCTCCTCTCCTCTCCTCTCCTCTCCTCTCCTCTCCTCTCCTCTCCTCTCCTCTCCTCTCCTCTCCTCTCCTCTCCTCTCCTCTCCTCTCCTCTCCTCTCCTCTCCTCTCCTCTCCTCTCCTCTCCTCTCCTCTCCTCTCCTCTCCTCTCCTCTCCTCTCCTCTCCTCTCCTCTCCTCTCCTCTCCTCTCCTCTCCTCTCCTCTCCTCTCCTCTCCTCTCCTCTCCTCTCCTCTCCTCTCCTCTCCTCTCCTCTCCCTTGGCTCAGCCTTTTTTTCTTTTAAAATTTCCGGTGGAAGGGAAGGATTTATACGTATTATGCCACTAATTCTGCTGATTCTGGGCACATGGGGGTGTTTTACCTAGTGCTTTCAGATTTTTACATCTTTTTTTTAGTATGTCCTGTTTTATTACTCAGAAATGAAATTCAAAGGCTAATTCTTCCTTCGCTTGTAAGATGGCAAAAGGAAAATTGTGCCAGTTGTTCTCTTTGACACAGAAAGCTGTACAGATTGTATTTCTATTTTGAAATCCTTCTATTTTTGCAGATATATCCCTGTGCCTTGGCAATAGACAATGCTGGGGATGTTCAGCTTCCCCAACATCTGTAACAAAGGTGTTGCTTCTTTCTGAGCTGTCCTCCACAGCAAAGCCCTGGTATCAGAGACTTTCTGCAGGACGAGGGTTCCTTAGGGGATTTCAAGTTTGGAAAATAAAATAAAATAAAAAGAACATTATTAAAATAAGAAAAGTAAACTTTGAGATGAAAAATGCCCTTATGTCAATATGGCACTACCTTTGGGGGGTAATTTTCTTTTCAAAAATGCGAATTATTGGGAATAAGCTGTGCTCCTTCTGTGAACAGCCCTTTGGAGTCTCCAGATTTCTGTGATGTTGCTGTGATGCTTTTCAACCTCCATGGCTGCTGTGTCCTGTGTGACGCTTCCAGAAAGGATTGGGAGCAGGGTGCTCCTCTGGGGAATGCCTGAGCTTGTTTGGCCACTGCTCTTACGCCTCTCCTTCCTTTTGTCTTGGTGCAGAGGAAAAATACAGTGATTATTTCAAGAGTTTCTAGGGGAAAAAAAAAAAAAAAAACAAAACCAAACAAACATGGAAGGTTAATAGATCTTTTGCATTCTCCACCTTCTTGGGAGCATGGTCTTGGTGCCATTTACTTTCCTGTTACTCTTTGGTGTTCAGGAAAACAGGAATTTCTACAACCGTTTTCAGCACCTCTGGCAATACTTTCACTTTAGTTTCTAAACAGAATTTGATTGTCCATTTCTTTTAAATTCCAGACTTCCATGTGTTCAGTAGTAGTCATTAAAAGGTTTGTGGTCTTACTGCATTCATGCTAACCAGTGATTAGTCGAAAATATCTACCTGACTCTCAAATTCTTTCATTTCTTCTCTCCATGGATAAAAATAATTTCTTTGTGATACTTTCAGAATCCCTTGTTGCATAAATTAAAAAAAAGTTGAAAGGTTAAAATTGACTTGGTGCCAAGTTATTGCATTAGACAGCAGATTCCATTTACTTATTTATCTGTTATTTTTATGTTTTTAAACATTTTGGCATGATTTCCATATTGTGATTCTTGCGTGCTGCACATTCAGACTGTCAGCCTTTGATTCCCCCCAAGGAGATGTAAGAAGAGGTCTCATTTCAGACTTGGAAGTTTTTTATCTTATTGTTTTTTTGCAAAAGACTAAGGGAAAGTTCAGGAAGGATTTTTAAGATTGATTGACAAAGTGAATTCCTAAGAGTGATGTATCAGTGCAGGACTCAATAAGCCAGGACACATGCTACTAAGAGAAGAAATGGTTTTATTTATTATTCACCAATCTCCAGGGTTTCTATGCCAGTCAGAGTTGGCTTACTTCCCATATATATTATTAAATGTTTTACAGTTCAACATGCATACAAAAGGAGTAAATGATGGGGTACATACAGTTTAACCTACATATGGAATAACTTAAAATTAAACCGTTTAAAGGTTTATCGCTGAGTATTGATTACCCAAACCAATAAAGCATACATAGATTGGGAATTAATATAGAAAATTACAAATCCCTCCTCAACATTTGACCAAGTTTCCCTAGATTCCTCCATTTACAACTTTTTTTTTTCTTCTTTAATGCAGAATTATTAGTATAACCAAGCTAGGCAGAAGGTACTGTAGGCGTTTGTTAGGAAAATCATTTAAGTGAGGTCAGGGAAGAGCTATAGGTGAACAAACCCCAAAGATAGTCGGCTCCTTCTGGAAAATCAGAATAATAGAATGAAAAACCGAAGGTAGTCATACCCGTGTACATGTGACCCTGTAATTTCATTTATTTCTCTGTTGAAATTCAGTTTTGAGGTTGTCCTGGGTAATCCCACCCTCTACTCAAATATCACAATTGCTTCATCACCTGTGGGACAAATCCAGTGGGATTCAGGGTAGTCTCTGGAGTAATTTGTGGGCAACCTGCTCAGTGTCTGGCCTCTGTAGAGTCAGGGACAGTTAAATTGATGGGAATTTGCTTGCATTCTTGGGGAAAAAAAACCCAACCAACCAAAAAAAAAAAAAAACAAACAAAAAAAAAAAAAAAAACCCAAAAAGCAAACAACCAAACCCACACCACTGTTTCATCATTTAGACTGTTTCTGATTCTTGAATGCTGTGGGGAAAAAAATGTAGGAAATTTACCTCTACAAGTCAACATTATAAATGTTATTTATTTATACGTTATTTATTTATTTATGTATTACACATTTTACATTTTGTATGTTCTTTATTGCGGACACATTTCTATGTTGCAAAGCAAAGGGAGAAAAAAATCTACAGAGATCAAAAATTAAAAAGCTATTTTTAACTGGTTCTGTCACTGAAAGCAAATTTTTGCTGGGCCAATGAGTGGTGACATTCTTTAAAAAGTTTCAGTCAAACCCGGAGTTATGAATAGAAGGGGATACTGAGGAAAAAGCAGTTAATTGATTGGTGTGGGTGATAGTTATGATCACATCCTGTTTCTTTAGGCTCTGATTATCACAAAATGACATACTTCAGCTAAATCAGTGAGGTGATCCAAAAGCTATAAGAAACACATGTATATTAGCACATTTACTCTATTTTTACATGTTTTCCTTCTTCACTGAAACTGAGAATTTAAAATATTTTTAAATGTCTTGAATGACTTCTGAGTGTAACCAAATGATGTTGCTAAATTACAGAACACAGCTAAAATAGTTTCTGGATGCATGAACCCAAGGCTGTTGGGTAGCTGCACATTCTGAAGATGAAGTTTCATATTTGTCATGTTCTTAAGAGAAGCTGCCCTGGTGCTTTCAAGAGCGCAGAAACAAATTCTATCCTACATTTCACTTTCTTTGCTTCCCCAGTAACTGACCATGATCCCCATCCAGCACATACTCACAGATTCAACAGGGGACATGTTAGGTGACCTGTTAATTTGATTGGTATTACCTTTGAATAAAATGGTGTTTGTTATGAAATCTTGTTTTTAGAATCTTTAGGATCTGTAGCCTGTAATTGATTAAAAAAAAACTTGCCCTTGTATCCTTGTTTTTGACAATCCAAATAAATTTGGAGTTTATAGCAAGGTTAGTAGACCTTGGCTTTAATCAGAGTCCCAAGGGGCAGGAAATACATGAAGTACAAGGCTCTTTCATACCCAGATAAGATCCTTTCCATTTCTTTCTCAATTACATTGCCCTTACAAGATAGGCCCTTAAAATGTCCTCTTTTTAATTTCCTTCTCTGAGTCTTTTAATTAAATTAGACAATCCTGTGCATTAGGCTAGAAAGAAGTTGTGAATACCTGAAGCCTTGCAGCAACAAGGAGGTAAACATGAAAAATCTGGATCTTAGCATTGAAGAAACTCTTCATCTCTGTGAAATTTGTCAATGAATAAGATTATTAAGAAACAATACTTATATAACCATGAGTGAAGGTGCTGCTGTTGTCATTTAAACAATTTATTTGCAGGTTATTCATTCTGGTATGTTTTCTGGTAACACTGAATTGCAGCACCATGTCTTTTCAATTTGCTTGGATCCATCCTCTTGATATCTCCTCCTTTAGCAACTCTGTGGAAGTGTCTGTTCACTGAGACAAGATTTCATGTAGGCTATTGATTTTGATTTGTATATTTGTATATACATTTAAAGTGTTTTTCTCTAGATCTCAGAGATTTGGAATGGAATTCTGTAGCCTATCCAAACAAGAATTTCATATGCAGAAATGAGACATGAGATTCCATCGAAGTTCCTATAACTTTTTAGCTTCTTGGCTGCAAGCACACATCCTGTTTGATAAGGGTACAACTGGAATGTGACAATGACGCAACCAGAATTAGAAATCTGATGCAAGAAAAATGTCTGAAGCAATTAATTGAGGTTTGTCTTGAACAGAGCTTTCAAAGGACTAGTAGTTCTCTGCAGTCACTTTTCTTTGCTAACCCAACAATAGATGAGTATCCAGTCATATCTTCATCTCACTCAAGAAATGAACCCTCTTGCAGTCAAGTGGATTAATATAATCACTGGCATCAGATAACTTTGCTTAATTCACCAACATCAACTTGCTGTTGCTGAAGCTGAGTGGTGACTCTAATTTCTGCCCCTAGATATTCTGGGAAAAGCCTTAAAATAAGGTGAAAACGGTGTATTTTTATTTTATGCTCTATTTTGCATATCCCAATTGCAACAGGGACATGGTGCTGAAACTTAGAGCAGTCACATAATACCTCATGAATAGAAATAGGGCATGGCTGAGATTTGGCAAGTTGGCTCAAAACCAGTGTGTATTCAGGGGACAGAATCGTTACTTTTGGATAATGAGGGAAGACAGAAAGTTTTATTCAGTGATTCTTCATGATTCCTGCTGCTGTGGCTGCAGTTTCTGTGTTCTGGCTATGCCACAGGTCCTGCTTTGGTCTGTAGCACAGTACATGACATCACTTTGTCATATCATGGCAGGAGGTGTGTTCTACACCTGGTCTTTGCCCAGGTGACCCAGATCAGGTCAAGATCAGACCCAGACTCAGACCAAGAGAAGTTTACACATCTGCTTCATCGACTGTGTGTGCTCTTGTTTGAGGGTTTCTCTAAAACATCTTGGTAAAACACAACTGACTTCACAACGTGTGTGGTTGAGCTACTCTAACCATTGTCCTCCAAACTAGGAGAAAAACCGCTAAGAGTGGGAGGAAACTGCAACCAATATTTACTGTGACATTGCAGTGATTTTGTAGCCTTCTTTGTTCTGCTAGAGAGGAAGAAAATGAGTATAGCACACTTTAATGTCCATAATTATGTGTCCTACGGAGGCTTTGTGTTATGCAAGCTGCAAAGGTGGGAAGAAACTTTGCATAACTTGATGCGTTCCATACAGAACTAATCAATTCACTCATATGTCTAAAGAAGATGCTCCAAAGACACCACAAATAAGAATTCACAAAGGAAAATATGTATTGATTTTAATCAAAGGAATTTTCCTCTATGATGTAAAAATGCAACTTTGTATCTGTTCAGTGAATATTGTCTTTTACCAGAAAATACTTTGTGATTATTATATTCAGTTATCTCATTAATGATTCCTACCTAAGCCTTCTTGCATCCTTTAGGCAACCTGAAAAGAAATTTAAAAAAAAAAAAAAAATTAAAAATTGGGTGGCTCTATCAGTATTCCCAGAAAAGCATTTCCCTTGTAACATAAAACAAAGGGGTGTAAGCTCTTAAATATGTTAAAAAGTTTCAAGACCCTTTTATTCCTAGTTACAAAGAACAAAAGAATAGACAGTGCCATGCCAAGGGGGAAGGAGGAGTGAAGACCAGTGACACAAAAGACAGTTTGTTTGCAGACTTGAGCTGAAAAACTGATTATGAAACCCTAACAATGCATAAAGAAACCAGCATGACCTAGAAATAAGCATCACAGAGCTATGACGCTTAGGTGTTGCTCAAACTGTAAGACACAATACGGCTGGGAGACCCATATGTGGTGTAGAGGAGCACAAGATACACCCAGGAGCTTCCCTCTGCTTTGAACAGACCTTGATCACATGGCAGAGGGACTAATAGTGCTAAAACAAGTTACATTTATCTTTGTGGATTTTTTTTTTTTTCAGTGTAGCTTTTAACTCAGCACTATGGACCATATCCCTGTAAAAATAAGGGACTTAATTCCCTCTCAGACCTCCTTATTGTTTCATGTAAAGGTATTTGCAATCAAACGCTCGTAATCAAGGAAAGAAAGGTATTGGTCACTGCACACCCTTCTGAGGTTCTCATGGACAAAAGGGTCCTAGGAGGAGATCAGGAGAGCACAGGGGAAATGTGGTGTAGTTACAGTGTTCTTTGTGGTGGGGATGACACTCTTATTCTTCATTGAGCTGGCACTTATGCGAGTCTTGTTCATCAACCCCTCGGTGATGGCTCCCTAACTTTATAAAGAATAAAGACAAATACACTGGTGAAACAGGCAGCTGTCTTCTCCTGCTCTGAGTGGACCTAAAATTTACAGATATTGTAGAAACAGTGACATGTCCTCTCATTACAGCAGTTGCTTAATAGACGTCTGAATGCATTTTCTGCTGCCTTCCTCCATGCTGCAATTCTTTGTGTTTATTTCATTGGCCACTTAGTGGCTTTTTTTTTTTTTTTTTTTCCCTAATCCTGATTTTTCTACATATAGTTTCTCATCTGGCTCCCATTCTTACAACAGTTAGTTGTTACTTGTGTGGCAAATGAGCAAAAATCTTGGCTGTTGTTGCTGGGGTTAATGTGGAAAAGTAAATCTCACGTAATGCCAGTGTGGATTTACTTCTCATTCTTAATGGCACCAGCAGATGTTTGAGGAATCCTAGACTTCCTGAGCGCCTCCATTGCACAGCTGGCACTTCTTGGTGAGGTCCTGGAGGCGGGGGATGTGTGTGTTGTATCCTTACACTTTGATTTACGGACACTTCTGCCTCTGGATGTGGGGATCGTTCTCACCCTTCTCACTCAGCCCTCGCCACATCCCACCGTATCAGGTTCAGTGTTTTGGCCATTTCTTCTTCTGCCCTTTCATGGCAGCACCTTGAGACGGTTTTGGTTTCAGTCAGGCTCTCAGCACCTCTCTCTGTTGGGAAGGCTTACTCAGATATCAGGTATCTCTGACATAATTCAGCATTTTCACTGTGTGTGCCAAAGCTCTTGAGATGCAGCTTCCATAATGAAGAGTATTGTGTGGATTACTATCTCTCTCATCTGTAGTGGTGGGAACCACCTCTCTTGATACTGGCAACCCAAACCACATCCTCAGCTGTGATGGATATTGCTGAGTGTAAAATTGATATTAAGAAAACCTGCAGTGTGCTACAGTCAGCTTGTACAGTCAGTGCACATCACCAGCTGAATCAAGGGGCAGGAGGAACAAACATGCCATGAACTAGCACTCTACTGCCCAGCACAAATTCCCTGTGGTTTCTGCTGGGGCATAGAGAGACAAGTCCATGAATCTTTGAGATATTTTGGTTTTCATGAGAAGTTCTTTCTCTCATGATACTTGAGACAGAAATCATCTTAGTACTCTACTCTTTGTTCACAAGGAAATCACTCTACTAGGATCTGCTTTAGATGCTGACTGCTTTAGACACTGGTAGGTTGTATGTGTTTTGGGTTTTTTTTTAGGTATAGCCCTTAGTGGCACTAAATTTAACAACTAACAAGAGCATGTGCCTCACACTTGATAGTTCAGGCTATGGTGACAGCTTTTAGCAATTTGGAAAATCCCACAGGACCCAGAGTGGCACTGGCTGCTGTCTTCTTTGCATTTAGTTTTCTGCTTTGTCAATTTGTTCTGTGCTTGCAAAAGTAAATCAAGAGGTCCAGATTTAACCAAAATAAAGTAGTCATACCTCCCTCCTGTTTTTTAAAGTAACCTCCTCAGCAATAAGCCTGTTAACTGATGATAATCTATTAAAAAAAAAAAAAAAAAAAAGTGTGCAAAAGTCTAAACTGAGCAGAAAAGGAAGGATGATGCAGATATTCAGCACTGCTTGGAAGAAATTACTGTTGTAACACAGTCACTCAGGGTTATTTCTCCTCTTCTTTTAACTTACAGTGCTCAAGGCACCCTCCAAGGGCCTTGAGAGGGTGTTGTGATGCTCTTCCCACACATGCTCTTCAACAGCCCTTTTACTACAATCAATCATTGAAAAATATTTTTTTTGTGGTTCAGTCTAATGCTTGGAGGGAGCTGCAGAGATAGAAAAGGCTATTGGCACTTGAAAATATTAAATGGAGTGCCCATGTGGGAAAGCTCAAAATGCAATAGGCATGGATAGGTTTGTTTTTTGGGGCTTTTTTTGGTATTTCTCCACATACACAAGCAGAGAAAACATGATGTGAGAAAGCTGAAAGAAACTTTTCCCTTTCTCTACATTTTTATGTTATCTGCTGTCACCAGGATTTTTAAATAGTTTAAGGTAAAACCTGTTGTAATTTAAAAACAAAAACTTGTGCATCTTGGCCCCTCCTGTATGCTGCCCATAACTGGCCAGGGTGAGGTGTGCACTGGAAGTCTAGAAAAGAAATGTGGGAGGAATTTTTATGAAGCTTTGATTGAGGTGAAGGGATTTTTTTCCTCACCTGAAAACCAGGTCAATTACCAAGAGCATGGCAAAGCCCTTCTGATTGCACATTATCTTAATTATCTACTGACAGAATTTATCATCTGCAAAGTTGAATTTGGAGTTTTACATTAAAAAAATTCAATGTGTGTTTATGTGGAGATTTGATGTGTTGACTTGACTCTTCAGTCATTACAGGTTTTACCTGGATGTTTGGGTAGTTATCCGAAATACAGCATCGCTTGTTGCTTCTTCCTGCAAGGCATCACACATCCATCAGGGGATGCTGATAAAAGCTTTCCTTTCCTCTCTCACAGGTAGGGACGAGAGGTGTTTTAACCTGGGCATGGGCTGTTTGAGTCCTTGTGTGCTCTCCCTTCTCTTTCTCTCCTTGCTACTGTCATTACCCTTTAAATACAGTGATAGTACAGGCTGCAGGAGGTTCCAGCTTGAACTAATCCATCTCTGATGCTGCTAGCTAGGGACACGAGGGAAGCTGAAGCTGGTGGGGGGAGTCAAACACAAAGTGTTGGTTCATCTCCAGGAAGTGGGAGACTGTACAAGGAGGATATCTAGGACTAGAACACCCTGGGCTGGATGCCTGGGGTGACAGCTTCCAAGCAGAGGGAGCTGCCAAATGTAGGAGGTGAGGATGTTATGTGCATAATCTCTTCTCTTCCTTAGCAGCTATGCACTTTCCTGCCCTAAAGCTGGAAGAATTGGTTTTCCTTTCTACTTCAAGCAGACCTTTTCGAGTAGATAAATCTACTAGAACTTAAAAAAAAAAAAAAAAAAAAAAAAAAAAAAAAAAAAAAAAAAGAGAAAGAAACAGGGGGAAAAAAAAAGCAACCAACAAACACATGCAAATGGACTAAGTTAGAATTGCATATCCCATCTGCTCCGTTCATTTTTAGAGTAAGGTTTTCATACCTTGTTCTTCTCTTTTTTTCATTAGTTGAAATAGCACTGCATTGTTGGCCACCTCAGTACCAGAGACAACTAAATAACTATCCTGAGCATATGGAAAGTAAAATTTAAGGAAACAAACCTGGTTCTGCCAGAAATATCTTTTGTCTGTCTAAGGAACAGAAGAACTCCTAACCTGCTTTTTGCAGTACAGGGAAAGCTTTAAAATTTACTGGCCATTTTCCTGTAACCTTGTGTCACTACATGTCTGGGAGCCCTGTGACCACGAGTGGACATGGTAGCGCAGTTGGGATCTAATGGGGCTCAGTTCTCTGCCACAGCAGTGGAAAACCCTGAGGGAACAGCCGTGGGAAACAATTAGCAATTATTTAACTGGAGGATGAACACACTTCTTGGAAATGACCTGGGAGTCCCAGCCCATGGGGGTTAAATACGAGCTCATGGTGTGCTCGTGCTGAGAAATCAGCACATCCTGAGCTGGGTGAGGGGAAGAGTGGGGGGCTATTGTCCCACCCCTGCACAGGGCGGTGAGGCCACCCCAGGCTGGATGGGGCACAGAGAAATGGGAGATCCAGTAGTGGCAGATGGAGCAGTTGTCACAAATTGCAGCTGGAGAGGCTCAGACTGGACCTCAGAAAAATTAGAAATTACTAAGAGTATAGTGCAACACCAGAATAGGGTCCTTGTGGGACCATGGAGTATCCATTCTTGGGAATTTTCATGGCTTGGCTACACAAAACCACAGATGACCTGATCTAGCATGGCAATAGTTATGTTTTGTGTGGGAGATTGGAAAGGGCCGTTTCTGGTGTTCCCTTCTGAATAATAACATTTCTGAGGTGTTCTGATGATGTTTGAGATGAAAGGTTTGAGTTGGGTGTTTTTCTGATATACAAGGAAAATCTGCCTCTGGTCAATGCACTTTATAGTGATATAGTTATCCTCCACACCCTTACAGTAACATTTGATCAAGAGTTTCTTCTCTTTTTGTCCTAAAACACGGTCGAAGGAGGGGACAAAAGCAATCAGTTATTAATTTGTACAAATAAATGATGGTTTAAACCATTTGGCTTCAATTTTTTTTAATCAATACTCTGGAAATAGGAAAAATCTACCACCTTTCAGATTGTGTTGGCCACTGCTAAATGAGCAGTTTAAATTTTTTGAAGATTTTCAATCATGTTTTACTATCTGTTAACATTTTAACAAAAATTCTATGTATTTTTTTTTTGGATAAAACAAAATTTTTCCCGGCATCCCTTAAGAAATATAGTGGTCACTGGAAAAGATCAGTTCTTTTTTTTTTTTTACTAAGAGTGTCAATTGCATCCTTATTGAGTAAAGTCTGGTGGAGAGAGTAAGAAAAGGAACAAAAGACATTAATTGTGGGAATGGTTGTCCTCTATACTCCAGACAAGTCTGATGGGTCAACTCAAAGCATCTTTTAGCTAAATAAAATATGCACCACTGAATACAAGAGGGATGAATTCTTTGTATGATTTAGGTATACCCTGGGAAGAGTCAAAGCAGATTACAGATTGGGATTTAGATTACAAATTTAAGCACCAAACATCAAACAGTTTAGTGATTTTTTTCATAGAAAGGCAATCAAGTCTCTTAATGAACTTATCAGTAATCAAAATATGTCTTTGGAGTTTTGAACAAGTGTACATATACTTTTAGAGCATATTTTTCAAGCGAGGGCTTGGAAAGTCTGATTACTACAAATTATCCATATGTATGTAGGATTTGTGTCAGTACTTCTCATGCCACTGGAGAATGGATTTCCATTGAGTTTTCCCCTGTGGAAATCATAAGTCTGAACATGAGTATTATTTTTATTTTGAGATAAAATTGACTTAGTGCTTATAGGATAGCTTCAAAACTATGGTGTGCTCAAACATCAGTAGCAGACCTGAGAAACACCCCATTGTTCTTGTAATTGGGACAGCCAGAGCCAATTAATACAGCAGGCTGACTCAACTAATCAAAGAAAACAGTTTTGACTTGGGGAGTATAAAGG